>NC_140213.1:24881032-24891032 GCF_951802725.1 Rutilus rutilus | reverse complement strand
TCGCCACCAAACTCGGTGTGCATGAAGTCAAGACATTGAGGATGCTAAATTGCGGACGGATTTTTGATATCTCGAACGCTTTGGTCGTGGTGAGGAAACGCATTTATTGCGAGAAAAGAGAAACACGAAGTGGTATAACTTCAGCATACATTAACTGATCTTGATGAAACTTCAGCAGTGTGTTCGTGGTAAGAGGCCGATCAGATGGATGTAACTATTGTGAGTCAAAGTTATAGCGCCACCAACTGGCAGCAGGAAGTGTGTCACTTTCAAAATGTTTTTGACAAAAGTGGGGGGGTTAGGTTTACCCACAATTACAAAAATCAGTAAGTATATTGGTCTCATCGAGCTGGACAACTTTCTAATTTGCAGTCATTAGCTTGGACCAACAGGAAGTCAGATATTTTGGTTTGAATGTGGATTTATTTGCAAATTCAGCCTCTGCTTTTTACCCACTCCCGCTAAGTGTTTTTTTTTTTATTCACACCAAACTTTTTCAACATGATGAAAATACATTAAAGATGCTAAATTGAGAACGGATATTGAATATCTCAAACGGTTTTGACATGGCGAGGGATTAAAATAATGTCAAAAAAGGAATCAGAAAACATCTCATATATTCTTAAAATTTAATTATACACCATTTATTTTTATATAAAATTATACAAATATTAGAACTAAACCTATTTTATTCTGTTTTTGCAATTCAAGAAGTATGAAAAAGTTAAAAACAGGCTATTTAGTGCTATTTGTTTCAACAAAAAAGCAAACATAGGGCTATACTGCCCTCTTGTGTCCAAAAGGATATCAAAATAGTATATAAAACGTTTTACTAGGTAGGCCTATTGTATTTAAATATAAATTTATTAGGTATATGACTGTGAGGATATTTTCCCATCGGTTAAGTGACGTGTGACACGAGCGGGTGCTTTTAAATCGCTAATATAAAAGTGAAAGTAAAAAAACGGACGTCCGCACGGACATTGATAATGGTGCACGTTGGAAAGAATGATACTTTTAAACATAACACTAAACCGCCATTAGGTGTCGCCAGGCGACCATCTTAATGAGCGAGTCATTGATTCATTCGTTCAAACGATTCATTCCAATGACTGAGTCATTCATGATTGAGACAGATGTTTATGGATTGACCATTGAATCTTTGAGTCAAGCAATTCGTTTCAAAATGCTGAATCCTTCAGTAATGAGAAAACAAGTTGCTGTGATCTTTGTTTAACTATTTTTGCTGCTGAAACAGAACAAAAACAGTCAATATTGCATCTAAAATGTAAGTGACTTAATTGTAACTGTTTATTAACCTGTTGTATGAAATCAATGTCACAGTTTCAATTGTGATTGTATTCAGGAAATAGTTGCCTACTCGTCAAGTGAGGTTGCTTAACTCTATCATATGTTATAAAATATATAAAAACTCCATATTTGTAATTTTTATAGTCAGTATGTTGTTAACTGGGTTGCTTTTTTGTGTGCTGCGCTCATTTGTTTACAATTCTCCTGGAGAAGCAGCATGAGCCTCAGCAGTGCAACCTTGTTACCACTGATCAGTAATACATTTATTATTAACTGCTGATTGCAACTTAAAATGAATGTAATGAAATTAGAATAATCTCTCGTTTTAGTGATTCCCAAGTTATTTTTTTGTTATTGACGTTCTAATCAGGCTATACTTTGGTCGGGCAAGTAAAATTCTCTTTCAGGTAGGCCTATTGTATTTATATATAAATATATTAGGGATGTGACTGTGATAAAATTTTCCCACCGGTTAATCGACATGTGACACCGCTGAGGGCTTTTAAATCGCTAACTATAGTATACTATATACTAGTAAAATACAGACGTCCGCACAGACATTGATAATGGTGCGGAGTAGAGCGAGCATTTTCAATGTATTCCTATGGATGTAGGAATTAACTAAAACATTTTATTTATGTTTTTGTGTCCACTGTTCAACCGCAACCGCGTCACACACACATTCCAGAATTGCAATCTTGACATTCATTATAGCCCTAATACAATATAATAATAAAAATAGTCAACCTAACATAAACGAATTACACTGCTCTGTTTAAATAGTCAGTAGTACAATCTGTACCATTCACAGTAAGCAGAGCTCCACTGTGATGTTTCCAAGCACATTTTTGCGCGCGTGAAGAGGATGATTTTTTCCCTCGATATTGGAACACGAGTGAAGTACAAAGCCTATAATAAAGAATAGTTTAGCATCCAAATACATCGCAAAAATTGAAACATTTTGATTCTAATGAGAGGGTTACGTGAGACCAACACTGCTTACTTTCGTTTTTATTTTTACATTAAATTTAAAGGATTTGTTGTGGAATATTTTGAGTGTATCATAAAATCAGAATAAGGTAATACAAGTAATATTTTCTGTCTTATATATATATATATATATATATATATATATATATATGTGTGTGTGTGTGTGTGTGTATATATATATATATATATATATATATATGTGTGTGTGTGTGTGTGTATATATATATATATATATATATATATATATATATATATAAATATAGCTGCGAGCAGCGATGGAGGGCCAAAGCCGGTGGCACCGCCATCCCCGGTGCCTTTAGGTAACTAAAGGCACCGGGGTGGCGGTGCCACCGGCTTGGGCCCGCAATCGCTGCTCGCAGCTATATTTATTATTATTATTATTATTTTGTCAACCTTTCGGGCACTTTTGGGGCCCTTAACATGCTCGAAAACTCTTGAAACTTTGCACACAGGTCAGAACCCGCGGCCATCAGGGCCGGGCTGAAGCTGGTACCCGGGCGTGGCAGGGGGGCTCGACAGCGCCCCCTGGAACGGGATCCGAACACGTGTCCATAAATCAAACACGCTTGCATGTAATAATATGAAACTCGATACACATGTAGATCTCATCGGGCCGAACAACTTTCGTGCTCTAAGTTTTATGCCAGCCCAACAGGAAGTCGGCTATTATGGGTTGTTTGGAAACGCATGGTCTGGTATTTGAAACACTTCTCCTAGGGAATTCACCCGATCGCCACCAAACTCGGTGGGAATGAAGTCAAGACATTGAGGATGCTAAATTGCGGACGGATTTTTGATATCTCGAACGGTTTGGCTGTGGCGAGGACACGAATTTATGGCGAATAATGGAAACAGGAAGTGTGTTATAACTTCTGCATACATTAACTGATCTTGATTAAACTTCAGCAGTGTGTTCGTTGTAAGAGGCCGATCACATGGATGTGACTATTGTGAGTCAAAGTTATAGCGCCACCAACAGGCAGCAGGAAGTGTGTCCCTTTCAAAATGCTTTGAAATCACCCTCTTATTTTTACCCGATTTGCTTCAAACTTTATGTGTATAATGTAAACACACGGCAGATGTAGACCTGTGAAAGGATTTTTGATATCTTTAATACTGTTGCCATGGCAACGCTTCAAACTTTAATATTCTTTTTTGATGCTTTTGAGACTCTTAACATACTTGAAATTGGATGAAACTCGACAGACACATCACATTTATTAGCCCGTAGACATGTGCAAAGTTTCAGAAACGGGCGTGGTGAGGGGCTCAGTAGCGCCACCTTTAGTCATAAGTGGGGGGGTTAGTTTTATCAACAGCAACAAAACTTGGTATGTGTATTGTTCTCATCAAGACGGACAACTTTCTAATTTACATGAACTATCTCTGACCAACAGGAAGAGAGATATTTTGGTTTGAATGTGGATTTTCTGAAGAATTTTCTCTCCCTCTCTCTGTGTCTCTGTGTGTGTGAGGGGAGGGGGGGATTTGACTATTGCATTTATATTGTTAATCAAGGTTTCAGGGGCTTTTGGGGTCCTTAACGTGCTCAAAAACTCTTGAAACTTTGCACACAAGTCAGAACCCCCTGCCATCAGGGACGGGCTAAAGCTGGTACCCGGGCGTGGCTGGGGGGCTCAACAGCGCCCCCTTGAACGGGGTTCTAAAACTTGATCCATATATCAAACACGCTCGCATGAATTAATATGAAACTCGGTACACATATAGATCTCATCGGGCCGAACAACTTTACCCCGGTCAAGTTTTACGCCAGCCCAACAGGAAGTCGGCTATTATGGGTTGTTTGGAAAACGCTTGCTGTGGAATGTGAAATACTCCTCCTAGAAAATTCACCGTGTCCCCTTCAAACTCGGTGTGCATGTAGTCAAGACTTTGAGGATGCTAAATTGCGGACGGATTTTTGATATCTCGAACGGTTTGGCTGTGGCGAGGAATCGAATTTATGGCGAGAAAAGAGAAACACGGAAGTGGAATAACTTCTGCATACATTAACTGATCTTGATGAAACTTCAGCAGTGTGTTCGTGGTAAGAGGCCGATCAGATGGATGTAGCTATTGTGAGTCAAAGTTATAGCGCCACCAACTGGCAGCAGGAAGTGTGTCACTTTCAACATGCTTTTGACAAAAGTGGGGGGGTTACTTTTTAACTACAGTAAAGAAAAAATAGTTTGTATATTGTTCTCATCAAGCCGGACAACTTTCTAATTTACATTCAATAGCTCTGGCCATCAGGAAGTCAGATATTTTGGTCTGAATGTGATTTTTTTTGCAAAATCAGCCTCTGAATTTTTAGCCACTCCTCTTAAACTATTTATTTTATTCGTACCAAATTTTTTCAACATGATGAAACTACATTAAATATGCTAAATTGTGAATGGATAATAAATATCTCAAACGGTTTTGCTATGGCGAGGGATTCAGGTAAAAATCTTCTAAAAATGTAATTATATACCATTTATTTCTATATAAAAGTATACAAATATCACAACTAAACCCATTTTATTCTGTTTTTGCAATTCAAGAAGAATGAAAAAGTTAAAAACAGGCTATTTAGTGCTATTTGGTTCAACAAAAAAGCAAACATAGGGCTATACTGCCCTCTTGTGTCCAAAAGGACATCAAAATAGTATATAAAACTTTTTACCAGGTAGGCCAATATTGTATTTAAATATACATTTATTAGGTATGTGTCTGAGGATATTTTCCCACCGGTTAATCGACGTGTGACACGAGTGGGTGCTTTTAAATCGCTAATATAATAGTGAAAGAAAAATAATGATAATGTTGCACACACAAATCACACACATGTGGGAAAGAATGATGCTTTTAAACAACACTAAACCGCCATTAGGTGTCGCCAGGCATCCATCTTAATAAGCGAGTCATTGATTCATTCGTTCAAACGATTCGTTCGAATGAGTCGATCATGATTAAGACAGATGTTTATGGATTGATCATTCAATCTTTGAGTCAACCGATTCGTTAAAAATGCTGAATCGTTCAGTTATGAGAAAACACGTGATGCGTGATGGTTCTGCCGTGATCTTTGTTTAACTATTTTCGCTGCTGAAACAGAACAAAAACAGTCAACATTGCATCTAAAATGTAAGTGACTTAATTGTAACTGTTTATTAACCTGTTGTATGAAATCTAGGGGTGGGAGAAAAAATTGATTCTTAGATGCATCGCGATGCAGACGTGGACGATTCTGAATCGATTCACAAATGTCAAAAAATCGATTCTCTAAAAAAATATTTTTCTAATAACGTAATATTGACGGAAGGCAAAAGGCGGAACTCTAAGCGGACGTGCGTGCAGTCTGTGGCACGCACATAACAGAGAAGTTTCTTCTGCTCACCAAGGCTGCATTTATTTGATTAAAAATACAAACAAAAACAGTAATATTGTAAAATAGTATTCCAATTTAAAACAGCTGCTTTCTATTTTAATATATTTTAAACTGTTATTTATTCCTGTGATCAAAGCTGAGTTTTCAGCATCATTACTCCAGTCGTCACTGTCACATGATCCTTCAGAAATTATTCTAATATGATGATTGATACTCAAGAAACATTCATTATTATTTTAAATGTCGAAAACAGTTGTGTACAGTCTTTGATGAATAGAAAGTTCAAAAGAACAGCATTTATCTGAAATCTAAAGCTTTTGTAACGTTAAACACTACCGCTCAAAAGTTTGTGGTTAGTAATAATTAAAATTTTATTTTTGGGGGAAAGAAATCAAATAAATCAGTACTTTTATTTATGAAGGATGAGTTAAACTGATCAACAGTTACAGTAAAGACATTTATAGGGCCCTATTTTAACGATCTGAAACGCAAGTGTCAAAGCGCAAAGCGCAAGTAACTTTGTGGGCGGGTCTTGGCGCTGTTGCTATTTTCCCGGCGGGATAAATGACTCTTGCGCCTGGCGCAAATCTAAAACGGGTTGGTCTGAAGTAGCTTCATTATTCATAGGTGTGGTTTGGGCGTAACGTGAAATAAACCAATCAGAGCATCATCTCACATTCCCTTTAAGAGCAGACGCACTTTTTCCTTGGCGTATTGCTATTATAACGGCGGATTTGCCAGGCGCGCGCCAGGAGCGGTTCACAGCCGAGGAGAGCAACGCTCTCGTCACGGCCGTAAAAGAGAGAGAAGTGACATTGGGGATGGAGAAACACACCCAAATTAGCTTCAGGCGTATGATAATTTGGGTAAATGTGTAAGCTAGATGTATGCTTTTATAATAAATTGTCTATCTGTAACACAATTGTCAGTTTTAAGACAAATTTGAAAACATACTTTTATTCTCTTGCTTTTAATTCTCTTTAATTTATTATGTCTTTTTGCTTTATTTTTTGTTTTGAAATGTTGATACAGATATATACAGTATATATATATATTTTTTTATGTGTGTCTTACACACATTTTTATGTAATTGTAAGGCATATTGTTTCTGCCTTTCCTGCTCTAACTTGTAAAGCACTTTGGGTCAACATGTCGTTCGTTTAAATGTGCTATACAAATAAAATGACTTGACTTGACTTATCTATCTATCTATCTATCTATCTATCTATCTATCTATCTATCTATCTATCTATCTATCTATCTATCGTTTGTAATAATATGATTTGCAAAAATGAAAACTGCTGCTTCTGTGTAGATTAGAGAATCACAGTGTATGAGCGTTGTGCACGCTATACATTATGGTCAAGCATGCGCCCTTAAAATAGCATAATGAACAACGCGCAACGCGCCACTGACTTTAGACTAGGTTTTTTCTGGCCAGTGGCGCAATTGTTTTATGGAACAGTAAAATAGCACCAGGGATTGTTTGCGCCGGAACACGCCTCCTTTTTTGCGCTGAACCGCCCAGGGAGCGCAAATTCATTCCCTAGTTTAGCGACGTGCTTCTTTGGAGGGAAAAGCGCGCTTTGCGCGGGTGCAAAATAGGAATGAAACATGCGTCGGTGTACAAAGTCAATTGCGCTGGGTGCAAGATAGGGCCCATAATGTTAAATATATATATATATATTTGAAATATATGCTGTTCTTTTGAACTTTACATTCATCAAAGCATTTTGAAAAAAAAAAAATCTGTACACAACTGTTTTCAACATTGAAAATAATAATGAATATTTATTGAGCATCAATCATCATATTAGTATGATTTCTGAAGGATCATGTGACACTGAAGACTGGAGTAATGATGCTGAAAACTCAACTTTGATCACAGAAATGAATTACTATGTAAAATATTTTAAAATTGAAAACAGCTGTTTTAAATTGGAATAATATTTCACAATATTACTGTTTTTGTTTGTATTTTTAATCAATAAATGCAGCCTTGGTGAGCAGAAGAGACTTCTCCTAAAAACATTAAAAATCTTACTGACCCCAAACTTTTGAACAATAATATATATATATATATATATATATATATATATATATATATATATATATATATATATATATTATATATATGTATGTGTGTGTATGTATGTATGTATATATATATATATATATATATATATATATAAATATAGCTGCGAGCAGCGATGGAGGGCCAAAGCCGGCGGTACCGCCACCCCGGTGCCTTTAGGTAACTAAAGGCACCGGGGTTGCGGTGCCACCGGCTTGGGCCCGTAATCGCTGCTCGCAGCTATATTTATTATTATTATTATTATTTTGTCAACCTTTCGGGCACTTTTGGGGCCCTTAACATGCTCGAAAACTCTTGAAACTTTGCACACAGGTCAGAACCCGCGGCCATCAGGGCCGGGCTGAAGCTGGTACCCGGGCGTGGCAGGAGGGCTCGACAGCGCCCCCTGGAACGGGATCCGAACACGTGTCCATAAATCAAACACGCTTGCATGTTATAATATGAAACTCGGTACACATGTAGATCTCATCGGGCCGAACAACTTTCGTGCTCTAAGTTTTACGCCAGCCCAACAGGAAGTCGGCTATTATGGGTTGTTTGGAAACGCATGGTCTGGTATTTGAAACACTTCTCCTAGGGAATTCACCCGATCGCCACCAAACTCGGTGGGAATGAAGTCAAGACATTGAGGATGCTAAATTGCGGACGGATTTTTGATATCTCAAACGGTTTGGCCGTGGCGAGGAAACAAATTTATGGCGAATAATGGAAACAGGAAGTGTGTTAGAACTTCTGCATACATTAACTGATCTTGATGAAACTTCAGCAGTGTGTTCGTGGTAAGAGGCCGATCACATGGATGTGACTATTGTGAGTCAAAGTTATAGCGCCACCAACTGGCAGCAGGAATATGTCACTTTCAAAATGCTTTGAAATCACCCTCTTATTTTTACCCGATTTGCTTCAGACTTTAGGTGTACAATGTAGACACACGGCAGATGTAGACCTGTGTAAGGATTATTTATATCTTAGATACTGTTGCCGTGGCAACGCATCAAACTTTAATATTCTTTTTTGATGCTTTTGAGACTCTTAACATACTTGAAATTGCATGAAACTCGACAGACACATCACATTTATTAGCCAGTAGACATGTGCAAAGTTTCAGAAACGGGCGTGGTGAGGGGCTCAGTAGCGCCACCTTTAGTCAAAAATGGGGGCTTAGTTTTACATAGAGTCACTAAACTCGCTATGTATATTGTTCTCATTAAACCGGACAACTTTCTAATTCACACTTATTAGCTGAGAGCAACAGGAAGTCAGATATTTTGGTTTGAATGTGATTTTTTGGAGAATTTTCTCTCTCTCTCTCTCTGTCTCTGTGTGTGTGAGGGGTGGGAGGGAATTTCCAATTGATTTCAGTGTGTTTCAAGGTTTCAGGGGCTTTTGGGGCCCTTAACGTGCTCGAAAACTCTTGAAACTTTGCACACAGGTCAGAACCTGCGGCCATCAGGGCCGGGCTGAAGCTGGTCCCGGGCGTGGCAGCGGGGCTCAACAGCGCCCCCTGGAACGGGATCCGAACACTTGTCCATAAATCAAACACACTTGCATGTAATGATATGAAACTCGGTACACATATAGATCTCATCGGGCCGAACAACTTTCGTGCTCTAAGTTTTACGCCAGCCAAACAGGAAGTTGGCTATTTAGCGTTGTTTGGAAACGCATGCTGTGGAATTTAATGTACTCCTCCTAGGGAATTCATCGATTCGCCTCCAAACTCGGTGTGCATGAAGTCAAGACATTGAGGATTCTAAATTGCGGACGGATTTTTGATATCTCGAACGGTTTGGCCGTGGCGAGGAAACGAATTTATGGCGAGAAAAGAGAAACACGAAGTGGTATAACTTCTGCATACATTAACGGATCTTGATGAAACTTCACCAGTGTGTTCGTGGTAAGAGGCTGATCAGATGGATGTAACTATTGTGAGTCAAAGTTATAGCGCCACCAACTGGCAGCAGGAAGTGTGTCACTTTCAAAATGCTTTTGACAAAAGTGGGGGGGTTAGTTTTACCCACAGTTTTAAAAATCAGTACGTACATTGGTCTCATCGAGCCGGACAACTTTCTAATATACAGTTATTAGCTTCGACCAATAGGAAGTCAGATATTTTGGTTTGAATGTGGATTTATTTGCAAATTCAGCCTCTGCTTTTTACCCACTCCTGCTAAGTGTTTTTTTTTTTTATTCACACCAAACTTTTTTAACAC
>NC_140213.1:24866032-24876032 GCF_951802725.1 Rutilus rutilus | reverse complement strand
TTTTATGTGTCCACTGTTCAATCGCGCCCTCGTTTTAGTGATTCCCAAGTTATTTTTTCATTTAAGTTTTTTTCATTGTTCTAATCAGGTCAGGCAAGTAAAATGATCTGTCTTATCCCTTACATTTTTATATAATTATATAAATATATAATACACTACTGTTCAAAAATTTGGCGTCAGTAAGATTTTTAAGCTAAGTTTCTTCTGCTCACCAAGGCTGCATTTATTTGATTAAAAATACAAACAAAAACAGTAATATTGTAAAATAGTATTCCAATTTAAAACAGCTGCTTTCTATTTTAATATATTTTAAACTGTTATTTATTCCTGTGATCAAAGCTGAGTTTTCAGCATCATTATTCCAGTCGTCACTGTCACATGATCCTTCAGAAATTATTCTAATATGATGATTGATGCTCAAGAAACATTCATTATTATTTTAAATGTCGGAAACAGTTATGTACAGTCTTTGATGAATAGAAAGTTCAAAAGAACAGCATTTATCTGAAATCTAAAGCTTTTGTAACGTTAAACACTACCGCTCAAAAGTTTGGGGTTAGTAATAATTTTAATTTTATTTTTGGGGGAAAGATATAAAATAAATCAATACTTTTATTCATCGAGAATGAGTTAAACTGATCAAAAGTTACAGTACAGACATTTATAATGTTAAAAAAAATTATATTTGAAATAAATGCTGTTCTTTTGAACTTTACATTCATCAACGCATTTTGAAAAAAAATCTGTACACAACTGTTTACAACATTGAAAATAATAATTAATATTTATTGACCATCAATCATCATATTAGAATGGTTTCTGAAGGATCATGTGACACTGAAGACGGGAGTAATGATGCTGAAAACTCAGCTTTGATCACATAAATTAATTACAGTGTAAAATATTTTAAAATAGAAAACAGCTGTTTTAAATTGGAATAATATTTCACAATATTACTGTTTTTGTTTGTATTTTTAATCAAATAAATGCAGCTTTGGTGAGCAGAAGAGACTTCTCCTAAAAACATTAAAAATCTTCCTTACCCCAAACTTTTGAACGGTATATATATATATATATATATATATATATATATATAATATATGTTTGTATAATATATATATATATATATATATATATATATAAATATAGCTGCGAGCAGCGATGGAGGGCCAAAGCCGGCGGTACCGCCACCCCGATGCCTTTAGGTAACTAAAGGCACCGGGGTTGCGGTGCCACCGGCTTGGGCCCGTAATCGCTGCTCGCAGCTATATTTATTATTATTATTATTATTATTGTTCAAGGGTTCGGGGGCTTTTGGGGCCTTTAACGTGCTCAAAAACTCATGAAACTTTGCACACAGGTCAGAAGCTGCGGCCATTAGGGCCGGGCTGAAGATGGTACCTGGGCGTGGCAGGGGGGCTCGACAGCGCCCCCTTGAATGGGGTCCGAGTGCGGTCCGAAAACTTGGTCCATATACCAAACACACTTGCATGAATTAATATGAAACTCGGTACACATATAGATCTTATTGGGCTGAACAACTTTCGTGCTCTAAGTTTTACGCCAGCCCAACAGGAAGTCGGCTATTATGGGTTGTTTGGAAAACGCATGCTGTGGAATTTGATGTACTCCTCCTAGGAAATTCATCCATTCGCCTCCAAACTCGGTGTGCATGAAGTCAAGACATTGAGGATGCTAAATTGCGGACGGATTTTTGATATCTCGAACGGTTTGGCCAAGGCGAGGAAACGAATTTATGGCGAATAATGGGACACAGGAAGTGTATTATAACTTCTGCATACATTGACTGATCTTGATGAAACTTCAGCAGTGTGTTCGTGGTCAGAGGCCGATCACATTGATGTGACTATTGTGAGTCAAAGTTATAGCGCCACCAACTGGCAGCAGGAAGTGTGTCACTTTCAAAATGCTTTGAAATCACCCTCTTATTTTTACCCGATTTGCTTCAAACTTTATGTGTATAATGTACACACACGGCAGATGTAGACCTGTGAAAGGATTTTTGATATCTTTAATACTGTTGCCATGGCAACGCTTCAAACTTTAATATTCTTTTTTGATGCTTTTGAGACTCTTAACCCTCTGAGGTCTGAGGTGTTTTCTGGGCCCTGGAGGTGTTCTGACATGCTCTGACATTTGTGCTTATTTCTGTTACCTGTGACATTTTCATGGCTAAAGTCTAATTACACTGTATTCAGCACAAACTCTGCTACAATAATATATCAGCAGCATGTGTGTAAAAGTTTGTAGTTTTGAGATAATGTCATTTATGCGTGGTTTGTGAAAATACAAAAAAAAATTCTCACTGAAATAAGGTCATGAAACCCATACTGATTATTTCTTCACAAGACTTTTGAAAATTGTATGGCGTAGCCTAGAATATTTGCTCCAAAACTATGTGAAAATCACCCTGACTGCTCATTCAGAGAAGACAATATATTGATTTAAAATTTTTACGACGTGTTTTGTGTGAAAAAGCAATATGCGAAGGGGCGGATCATCTCATTAATATGTAAGGCTTTTTACACCTGAGAAAGACAAAGACACTCCCTAATGGCCCTATTAGGAGCTTATCAGGGCCCATCATTCTGACCAACCTTGCACAAAGAATGAGGAGATTTAAAAAAGAATGCCTTTTAAAATTGTTTGGATTTATTTACAACACAACATAATCCAAAGATACACAACAAAAAAGCACTTATTGATAACAATGATCCAAAGAAAGAGACATTTGTGCCATTCCTAAAAACATTGTACATACCTTTCATTTCCAAGGTGTTTGATTTTCACTTTACCATGTTCATGTACAGAGACATGTACTGTGAATGTTGAAGTCAGCAGGACTCAGTGGCATATGGGTCCTGAAAAAAAAAAAAAAAGTGAACATACTGATATCAAGAGAAAGGCCTGCACGATTTTGGGAATACATTTTTGATTTTTCTGGTTAAAATTGCTTTTTAAAATTCACAGAATACACACACACACACACACACACAAATGTTTCCAACAATATATTATATAATGAACACCACGTTTGTTGTGCCTTGTAGGTATAGGCTATGCGCAGTGCTGCATAAAATAATAACAATATAGCAGCCTATATAAATCTTCCAAAAGATTTCAGTAACAACTAAGCTAGAGAAAAATATATTGATTATCATGTTACTTCAAATGTTTCCATTCGTTATGATGATATGAAATGAGATAATAGTAAAAGCCGTTTGGAGCGTTTTGCTTTTCCAAAATATGATACATTCAAACGCGATCGCGATCCAAAATGTGATACATTCAAACGCGATCGCGATGCAAAATGTGATACATTCAAACGCGATCGCGCTCAAATATAAAACATTATGGTTACCATATATACATATCTACGTTTGAGCAGATATCCACAAACACAGTAACAGTAAACACGGATCTAAATATGATAATATTCACCATATATCTAGCAACAGTTCAACTGCAATGTGAAATTTATGCAACAATAACAAACTAATATGTAAGAATTTCTTACCTTATTTTCAAATCGCGTTCTTCTTCTGGGGTAAAGCCAATGTAAGCTCAGGACGCGTCTCTCAATCTCGACGAAAAGCAGAGACTGATGAAGTGTTTTGGTGTTTTGTTTTTGAGGTAATGAGCGCGTTCGCGTTCCATGTGGAGATTTGCATGTGAATATCTTTTGCGCGAGTAGGCGTGGTCAAATTAAAACTAATTAGGAAGCGTTTGAGAAGCTGGACATCTTGTTGGTTTTATACAAATTACTTAAACAGAGAATATTTGTTTTCAGTTTGAATCCGATCATTTAAAAGTACAAACTTAAATGTTTATAAAGGTATATGGTTCATAAATGTGTGACAAGTATTCGCTGAGTTTTGTTTCAGTTTATAGACGTGCTCAAGAAAAAAAAGTTCACCGCGACGGAGAGGCAGAACGCACACCCTGTTTATTTTCTTTATTTTACAAAAGCACAATGTTTTGATTTGATTGTAAGTGGACACATACAAAAGTAGAAATATCACAGATTCTTTTTTTATATTTCTTTTTTCTGTATGACCATAAATGACGGAGTAATTTAAGTTTAAAGTGCTACAATGTGAAGAAAATCCAGCAAAACGCGGGGGCGCGTTTGCCGACCTCAGAGGGTTAACATACTTGAAATTGGATGAAACTCGACAGACACATCACATTTATTAGCCCGTAGACATGTGCAAAGTTTCAGAAACGGGCGTGGTGAGGGGCTCAGTAGCGCCACCTTTAGTCATAAATGGGGCGGTTAGTTTTATCAACAGCAACAAAACTTGGTATGTGTATTGTTCTCATCAAGACGGACAACTTTCTAATTTACATGAACCATCTCCGACCAACAGGAAGAGAGATATTTTGGTTTGAATGTGGATTTTCTGAAGAATTTTCTCTCCCTCTCTCTGTGTCTGTGTGTGTGTGAGGGGAGGGGGGATTTGACTATTGCTTTTATATTGTTAATCAAGGTTTCAGGGGCTTTTGGGGTCCTTAACGTGCTCAAAAACTCTTGAAACTTTGCACACAGGTCAGAACCCACGGCCATCAGGGCCGGGCTGAAGCTGGTACCCGGGCGTGGCTGGGGGGCTCAACAGCGCCCCCTTGAACGGGGTTCTAAAACTTGATCCATATATCAAACACGCTCGCATGAATTAATATGAAACTCGGTACACATATAGATCTCATCGGGCCGAACAACTTTACCCCGGTCAAGTTTTACGCCTGCCCAACAGGAAGTCGGCTATTATGGGTTGTTTGGAAAACGCTTGCTGTGGAATGTGAAATACTCCTCCTAGAAAATTCACCGTGTCCCCTTCAAACTCGGTGTGCATGTAGTCAAGACTTTGAGGATGCTAAATTGCGGACGGATTTTTTATATCTCGACCGGTTTGGCTGTGGCGAGGAATCGAATTTATGGCGAGAAAAGAGAAACACGGAAGTGGAATAACTTCTGCATACATTAACTGATCTTGATGAAACTTCAGCAGTGTGTTCGTGGTAAGAGGCCGATCAGATGGATGTAGCTATTGTGAGTCAAAGTTATAGCGCCACCAACTGGCAGCAGGAAGTGTGTCACTTTCAACATGCTTTTGACAAAAGTGGGGGGGTTAGGTTTACCCACAATTACAAAAATCAGTAAGTATATTGGTCTCATCGAGCTGGACAACTTTCTAATTTACAGTCATTAGCTTGGACCAACAGGAAGTCAGATATTTTGGTTTGAATGTGGATTTATTTGCAAATTCAGCCTCTGCTTTTTACCCACTCCTGCTAAGTGTTTTTTTTTTTATTCACACCAAACTTTTTCAACATGATGAAAATACATTAAAGATGCTAAATTGAGAACGGATATTGAATATCTCAAACGGTTTTGACATGGCGAGGGATTAAAATAATGTCAAAAAAAAATCAGAAAACATCTCATATATTCTTAAAATTTAATTATACACCATTTATTTTTATATAAAATTATACAAATATTAGAACTAAACCTATTTTATTCTGTTTTTGCAATTCAAGAAGTATGAAAAAGTTAAAAACAGGCTATTTAGTGCTATTTGTTTCAACAAAAAAGCAAACATAGGGCTATACTGCCCTCTTGTGTCCAAAAGGATATCAAAATAGTATATAAAACGTTTTACTAGGTAGGCCTATTGTATTTAAATATAAATTTATTAGGTATATGACTGTGAGGATATTTTCCCATCGGTTAAGCGACGTGTGACACGAGCGGGTGCTTTTAAATCGCTAATATAAAAGTGAAAGTAAAAAAACGGACGTCCGCACGGACATTGATAATGGTGCACGTTGGAAAGAATGATACTTTTAAACATAACACTAAACCGCCATTAGGTGTCGCCAGGCGACCATCTTAATGAGCGAGTCATTGATTCATTCGTTCAAACGATTCATTCCAATGACTGAGTCATTCATGATTGAGACAGATGTTTATGGATTGACCATTGAATCTTTGAGTCAAGCGATTCGTTTCAAAATGCTGAATCATTCAGTAATGAGAAAACAAGTTGCTGTGATCTTTGTTTAACTATTTTTGCTGCTGAAACAAAACAAAAACAGTCAATATTGCATCTAAAATGTAAGTGACTTAATTGTAACTGTTTATTAACCTGTTGTATGAAATCAATGTCACAGTTTCAATTGTGATTGTATTCAGGAAATAGTTGCCTACTCGTCAAGTGAGGTTGCTTAACTCTATCATATGTTATAAAATATATAAAAACTCCATATTTGTAATTTTTATAGTCAGTATGTTGTTAACTGGGTTGCTTTTTTGTGTGCTGCGCTCATTTGTTTACAATTCTCCTGGAGAAGCAGCATGAGCCTCAGCAGTGCAACCTTGTTACCATTGATCAGTAATACATTTATTATTAACTGCTGATTGCAACTTAAAATGAATGTAATGAAATTAGAATAATCTCTCGTTTTAGTGATTCCCAAGTTATTTTTTTGTTATTGACGTTCTAATCAGGCTATACTTTGGTCGGGCAAGTAAAATTCTCTTTCAGGTAGGCCTATTGTATATATATTAGGGATGTGACTGTGATAAATTTTTCCCACCGGTTAATCGACATGTGACACCGCTGAGGGCTTTTAAATCGCTAACTATAGTATACTATATACTAGTAAAATACAGACGTCCGCACAGACATTGATAATGGTGCGGAGTAGAGCGAGCATTTTCAATGTATTCCTATGGATGTAGGAATTAACTAAAACATTTTATTTATGTTTTTGTGTCCACTGTTCAACCGCAACCGCGTCACACACACATTCCAGAATTGCAATCTTGACATTCATTATAGCCCTAATACAATATAATAATAAAAATAGTCAACCTAACATAAACGAATTACACTGCTCTGTTTAAATAGACAGTAGTACAATCTGTACCATTCACAGTAAGCAGAGCTCCACTGTGATGTTTCCAAGCACATTTTTGCGCGCGTGAAGAGGATGATTTTTTCCATCGATATTGGAACACGAGTGAAGTACAAAGCCTATAATAAAGAATAGTTTAGCATCCAAATACATCGCAAAAATTGAAACATTTTGATTCTAATGAGAGGGTTACGTGAGACCAACACTGCTTACTTTCGTTTTTATTTTTACATTAAATTTAAAGGATTTGTTGTGGAATATTTTGAGTGTATCATAAAATCAGAATAAGGTAATACAAGTAATATTTTCTGTCTTATAAATATATATATATATATATATATATATATGTGTGTGTGTGTGTGTGTGTGTGTGTGTGTATATATATATATATATATATATATATATATATATATATATATAAATATAGCTGCGAGCAGCGATTGCGGGCCAAAGCCGGTGGCACCGCCATCCCCGGTGCCTTTAGGTAACTAAAGGCACCGGGGTGGCGGTGCCACCGGCTTGGGCCCGCAATCGCTGCTCGCAGCTATATTTATTATTATTATTTTGTCAACCTTTCGGGCACTTTTGGGGCTCTTAACATGCTCGAAAACTCTTGAAATTTTGCACACACGTCAGAACCCACGGCCATCAGGGCCGGACTGAAGCTGGTACCCGGGCGTGGCAGGGGGGCTCGACAGCGCCCCCTGGAATGGTGTCCGAAAACTTGGTCCATAAATCAAACATGCTTGCATATAATAATATGAAACTCAGTACACATATAGATCTCATCGGGCCGAACAACTTTCGTCCTCTAAGTTTTACGCTAGCTTTACGCTAGCCCAACAGGAAGTCGGCTATTATGGGTTGTTTGGAAACGCATGCTGTGGAATTTGAAATACTCCTCCTAGAAAATTCGTCCAATCACAACCAAACTCGGTCAGCATGAAGTCAAGACATTGAGGATGCTAAATTGCGGACGGATTTTTGATATCTCAAACGGTTTGGTCGTGGCGAGGAAACGAATTTATGGCGAATAAGGGACACAGGAAGTGTGTTATAACTTCTGCATACATTAACTGATCTTGATGAAACTTCCGCAGTGTGTTCGTTGTAAGAGGCCGATCACATGGATGTGACTATTGTGAGTCAAAGTTATAGCGCCACCAACTGGCAGCAGGAAGTGTGTCACTTTCAAAATGCTTTGAAATCACTCTCTTATTTTTACCCGATTTGCTTCAAACTTTATGTGTATAATGTAGACACACGGCAGATGTAGACCTGTGAAAGGTTTATTGATATCTTAAATACTGTTGCCGTGGCAACGCATCAAACTTTAATATTCTTTTCAGATGCTTTTGAGACTCTTAACACACTTGAAATTGGATGAAACTCGACAGACACATCACATTTATTAGCCAGTAGACATGTGCAAAGTTTCAGAAACGGGCGTGGTGAGGGGCTCAGTAGCGCCACCTTTAGTCAAAAATGGGGGCTTAGTTTTAAGTAGAGTCACAAAAATCGTTATGTATATTGTTCTCATCAAGCCGGACAACTTTCTAATTTATAGTCATAAGCTGTGAACAACAGGAAGTGAGATATTTTGGTTTGAATGTGATTTTTTGAAGAATTCTCTCCCTCTCTCTCTCTGCCTCTGCGTCTCTGTGTGTGTGAGGGGTGGGGGGATTTGTCTTTTGAGTGAGATTTGTTTAAAATTCCTGTTTTTCAAGGTTTCAGGGGCTTTTGGGGCCTTTAACGTGCTCGAAAACTCTTGAAACTTTGCACACAGGTCAGAAACCGCGGCCATCAGGGCCGGGCTGAAGCTGGTACCCGGGCGTGGCAGGGGGGCTCAACAGCGCCCCCTGGAACGGGATCCGAACACTTGTCCATAAATCAAACACACTTGCATGTAATGATATGAAACTCGGTACACATATAGATCTCATCGGGCCGAACAACTTTCGTGCTCTAAGTTTTACGCCAGCCCAACAGGAAGTCGGCAATTATGGGTTGTTTGGAGAACGCTTGCTGTGGAATTTGAAACACTTCTCCTAGAGAATTAATTAAATCGCCACCAAACTCGGTGTGCATGAAGTCAAGACATTGAGGATGCTAAATTGCGGACGGATTTTTGATATCTCAAACGGTTTGGCCGTGGCGAGGACACGAATTTATGGCGAGAAAAGAGAAACACGAAGTGTTATAACTTCTGCACACATTAACTGATCTTGATGAAACTTCAGCAGTGTGTTCGTGGTAAGAGGCCGATCAGATGGATGTGACTATTGTGAGTCAAAGTTATAGCGCCACCAACTGGCAGCAGGAAGTGTGTCATTTTCAAAATGTTTTTGACAAAAGTGGGGGGGTTAGTTTTACCCACAGTTTTAAAAATCAGTACGTACATTGGTCTCATCGAGCCGGACAACTTTCTAATATACAGTTATTAGCTTCGACCAATAGGAAGTCAGATATTTTGGTTTGAATGTGGATTTATTTGCAAATTCAGCCTCTGCTTTTTACCCACTCCTGCTAAGTGTTTTTTTTTTTTATTCACACCAAACTTTTTTAACACGATGAAAATACATTAAAGATGCTAAATTGTGAACGGATATTAAATATTTCAAACGGTTTTGACATGGCGAGGGATTAAAATAATGTCAAAAAAGGAATCAGAAAACATCTCATATATTCTTAAAATTTAATTATACACCATTTATTTTTATATAAAATTATACAAATATTAGAACTAAACCTATTTTATTCTGTTTTTGCAATTCAAAAAGTATGAAAAAGTTAAAAACAGGCTATTTAGTGCTATTTGTTTCAACAAAAAAGCAAACATAGGGCTATACTGCCCTCTTGTGTCCAAAAGGATATCAAAATAGTATATAAAACGTTTTACTAGGTAGGCCTATTGTATTTAAATATAAATTTATTAGGTATATGACTGTGAGGATATTTTCCCATCGGTTAAGCGACGTGTGACACGAGCGGGTGCTTTTAAATCGCTAATATAAAAGTGAAAGTAAAAAAACGGACGTCCGCACGGACATTGATAATG
>NC_140213.1:24796032-24861032 GCF_951802725.1 Rutilus rutilus | reverse complement strand
TATTAGGGATGTGACTGTGATAACATTTTCCCACCGGTTAATCGACGTGTGACACCACTGAGCGCTTTTAAATCGCTAACTATAGTATACTATATACTAGTAAAATACAGACGTCCGCACAGACATTGATAATGGTGCGGAGTAGAGCGAGCATTTTCAATTTATTCCTATGGATGTAGGAATTAACTAAAACATTTTATTTATGTTTTTGTGTCCACTGTTCAACCGCAACCGCGTCACACACACACACACATTCCAGAATTGCAATCTTGACATCGCAGCCTGTTCATTATAGCCCTAATACAATATAATAATAAAAATAGTCAACCTAACATAAACGAATTACACTGCTCTGTTTAAATAGTCAGTAGTACAATCTGTACCATTCACAGTAAGCAGAGCTCCACTGTGATGTTTCCAAGAACATTTTTGCGCGTGTGAAGAGGATGATTTTTTCCATCGATATTGGAACACGAGTGAAGTACAAAGCCTATAATAAAGAATAGTTTAGCATCCAAATACATCGCAAATATTGAAACATTTTGATTCTAATGAGAGGGTTACGTGAGACCAACACTGCTTACTTTCGTTTTTATTTTTACATTAAATTTAAAGGATTTGTTGTGGAATATTTTGGGTGTATCATAAAATCAGAATAAGGTAAGACAAGTAAAATTTTCTGTCTTATATTTATATATATATATATATATATATATATATATATATATATATATATATATATATATATATATATATAAGTATATATATATATATATGTGTGTGTGTGTGTATATATATAGATATTTATATACATATATATATATGTATATATATAGATATTTATATATATATATATATATATATATATATATATATATATATATATGTGTGTGTGTGTGTGTGTGTATATATATATATATATATATAAATATAGCTGCGAGCAGCGATTGCGGGCCCAAGCCGGTGGCACCGCCACCCCGGTGCCTTTATATATATATATATATATATGTGTGTGTGTGTGTGTGTGTGTGTGTGTATATATATATATATATATATAAATATAGCTGCGAGCAGCGATGGAGGGCCAAAGCCGGTGGCACCGCCATCCCCGGTGCCTTTAGGTAACTAAAGGCACCGGGGTGGCGGTGCCACCGGCTTGGGCCCGCAATCGCTGCTCGCAGCTATATTTTATTATTATTATTATTTTGTCAACCTTTCGGGCACTTTTGGGGCTCTTAACATGCTCGAAAACTCTTGAAATTTTGCACACACGTCAGAACCCACGGCCATCAGGGCCGGACTGAAGCTGGTACCCGGGCGTGGCAGGGGGGCTCGACAGCGCCCCCTGGAATGGTGTCCGAAAACTTGGTCCATAAATCAAACATGCTTGCATATAATAATATGAAACTCAGTACACATATAGATCTCATCGGGCCGAACAACTTTCGTCCTCTAAGTTTTACGCTAGCTTTACGCTAGCCCAACAGGAAGTCGGCTATTATGGGTTGTTTGGAAACGCATGCTGTGGAATTTGAAATACTCCTCCTAGAAAATTCGTCCAATCACAACCAAACTCGGTCAGCATGAAGTCAAGACATTGAGGATGCTAAATTGCGGACGGATTTTTGATATCTCAAACGGTTTGGCCGTGGCGAGGAAACGAATTTATGGCGAATAAGGGACACAGGAAGTGTGTTATAACTTCTGCATACATTAACTGATCTTGATGAAACTTCCGCAGTGTGTTCGTTGTAAGAGGCCGATCACATGGATGTGACTATTGTGAGTCAAAGTTATAGCGCCACCAACTGGCAGCAGGAAGTGTGTCACTTTCAAAATGCTTTGAAATCACTCTTATTTTTACCCGATTTGCTTCAAACTTTATGTGTATAATGTAGACACACGGCAGATGTAGACCTGTGAAAGGTTTATTGATATCTTAAATACTGTTGCCGTGGCAACGCATCAAACTTTAATATTCTTTTCAGATGCTTTTGAGACTCTTAACATACTTGAAATTGGATGAAACTCGACAGACACATCACATTTATTAGCCAGTAGACATGTGCAAAGTTTCAGAAACGGGCGTGGTGAGGGGCTCAGTAGCGCCACCTTTAGTCAAAAATGGGGGCTTAGTTTTAAGTAGAGTCACAAAAATCGTTATGTATATTGTTCTCATCAAGCCGGACAACTTTCTAATTCACACTTATTAGCTCAGAGCAACAGGAAGTCAGATATTTTGGTTTGAATGTGATTTTTTGGAGAATTTTCTCTCTCTCTCTCTCTGTCTCTGTGTGTGTGAGGGGTGGGAGGGAATTTCCAATTGATTTCAGTGTGTTTCAAGGTTTCAGGGGCTTTTGGGGCCCTTAACGTGCTCGAAAACTCTTGAAACTTTGCACACAGGTCAGAACTCGCGGCCATCAGGGCCGGGCTGAAGCTGGTACCCGGGTGTGGCAGGGGGGCTCAACAGCGCCCCCTTGAACGGGATTCTAAAACTAGATCCATATATCAAACACACTTGCATGTAATGATATGAAACTCGGTACACATATAGATCACATCGGGCTGAACAACTTTCGTGCTCTAAGTTTTACGCCAGCCCAACAGGAAGTCGGAAATTATGGGTTGTTTGGAGAACGCTTGCTGTGGAATGCGAAGTACTCCTCCTAGAGAATTCATCCAATCCCCACCAAACTCGGTGTGCATGAAGTCAAGACATTGAGGATTCTAAATTGCGGACGGATTTTTGATATCTCGAACGGTTTGGCCGTGGCGAGGAAACGAATTTATGGCGAGAAAAGAGAAACACGAAGTGGTATAACTTCTGCATACATTAACGGATCTTGATGAAACTTCACCAGTGTGTTCGTGGTAAGAGGCCGATCAGATGGATGTAACTATTGTGAGTCAAAGTTATAGCGCCACCAACTGGCAGCAGGAAGTGTGTCACTTTCAAAATGCTTTTGACAAAAGTGGGGGGGTTAGTTTTACCCACAGTTTTAAAAATCAGTACGTACATTGGTCTCATCGAGCCGGACAACTTTCTAATATACAGTTATTAGCTTCGACCAATAGGAAGTCAGATATTTTGGTTTGAATGTGGATTTATTTGCAAATTCAGCCTCTGCTTTTTACCCACTCCTGCTAAGTGTTTTTTTTTTTATTCACACCAAACTTTTTTAACACGATGAAAATACATTAAAGATGCTAAATTGTGAACGGATATTAAATATTTCAAACGGTTTTGACATGGCGAGGGATTAAAATAATGTCAAAAAAGGAATCAGAAAACATCTCATATCTTCTTAAAATTTAATTATACACCATTTATTTTTATATAAAATTATACAAATATCAGAACTAAACCGAAACAGAACTAGTTTTGGGTTTATTCAGTTTTTTTCAATTCAAGAATTATGTACAAGTTTAAAATCAGCCAGAATGCGCTATTTAGTAAAAAAAAAAAAATCATACATAGGGCTATACTGCCCTCTTGTGTTCAAAATCAGGTAGGCCCATTGTATATTGTATTTATATATAAATATAATAGCGATGTGACTGAGAATTTTTTCCCACTGGTTAATTGATGTGTGACACCGCGGCGGGGGCTTTTAAATCGCTAACTTAAAGGGATACTCCACTTTAAATGGAAAATTCTGTCATCATATACTCACCCTCATGTTGTTTCAATCCTTTATTAATTTCTTTCTTCTGCTGAACAGAAAGGAAGATATTTAGAAGAATGTCAGTAACCAGACAGTTTCTGGTCTCATTGACTTCCATAGTATACATTTTTTTCCTACTATGGAAGTCAATGGGATCAGAAACTGTCTGGTTACTGACATTCTCCTAAATATCTTCCTTTCTGTTCAGCAGAAGAAAGAAATTCATAAAGGATTAAAACAACATGAGGGTGAGAATATGGTGACAGAATTTTCATTTTAAAGTGGAGTATCCCTTTAAAAGCGAAAGTGAAATACGGTCGTCCAGTAGGAATGAACTAAAAAACATTCACTCTGTTCTGCTCGTTCCTCGCTGTAGACGCGTTATTGCCCATGCAGCCGTGAGCATTTTAGTTTCATTTAAAGGAGTCATAACCTGCAATTTTCACTTTTCCACGAGAATCAATGTATGTTATGATCGACTAACGATTATACACTGGCCGGGAAGCCGATATTTAAAAGTGAAGCGTTTGTTTACCTCAGGGTAAATAAACCAGCGCGCATGCACGCCCACTCAAATACGAGATTTTGATTTCAGCTCCCTCTTGACGTCATGAGGTAGTAGGATATACCATATATGGACACCGCAGCAGGAAGCCCCCCCTTCCCCCCTCCCCCTCATATTCAGTTCAGTCGGGAAAGATGGAGAAACCGAGTGCACACCGGACTTGCTCTGTGGTTGATTGCCATAAAAAACATGTAAATGTGTTTTATCTCCCAAAATCGGACGAAACTATCAGGGACCAGTGGATGAAATTCATTTTTAATGACGCTGTCCCAACAACCCTTTCAACTGGCGTGCAGAGCCATATAGAGCGTCCACGACAGCCAAAACATCGCATTGATCTCGCGAGACAATAATGCCTTCAGAAATAAGGGTAAAAGTAGGTCTGTGTTTATTTTTTTTCCACTTTTCTTTTTTAGAAGGGCCTGAAAGACTATAATACAGCAGTAGGTATCCAATGTAATACAAGGTTATGACTCCTTTAAAAAATAGCGCCATTCCGGGGGTGGGATTGCTTGAATGTTTTTTTACAAAAGCACAATGTTGTGTTTTTTTTGCGAGTGTACATAAATATAAGTAAACACAGTGCAGTTTAAATGATGTCCTGTATGAACAAACCGACGGAGTAGCCTATGTTTTTATGTTTCCACTGTTCGATCGTGCCCACGCCTCACACACACACACACATACACACACACACACACACACAAACACACACACACACACACACACAAACTGTGCATTCCAGCATTGCAATCTTGACATCGCAGCCGGTTCATTACAGCCGTAATAAAATATAATAATAAATATAAATAGTCAACCTATTTGCAGCAAATGATAGTAGATTTTAGATCAATATATTTGTTTGCCTTACAATTTTAATTAACACTAACTTCTCATCTGAATTATAAATAATTTATTTCTGTATAAAATAATACTACCATTTAAAAATACATTTGATTGTCTTTTTTAATCAATGGAGAATGTGTGACTTAAAAATAAACAGATTAGTGCTCGGTTTGAGGACAAGAAATGAAAACCAATGCAATATGATGAATGTCCAAAAACGTTCGCTCTTCTCTGCCCGTTCCTCGCCTCGCCATATATATATATATATATATATATATATATATATATATATTTATTTTTTGTTACATATATATAATGTATATATATATTATGGCAAGCCGTTCAGGAAATAATTATATTTATAATATGAAGTCTGAATATATAGAATGAAAGTCTGAATATATAAAACGAATGTCTGAATATATATGGAATGAAAGTCTGAATATATATAGAATGAAAGATATAGAATGAAAGTCTGAATATATATAGAATGAAAGTCTGAATATATAGAATGAATGTCTGAATATATAAAATGAAAGTCTGAATATATATAAAATGAATGTCTGAATATATAGAATGAAATTCTGCATATATATATATAGAATGAAAGTCTGAATATATAGAATGAAAGTCTGAATATATATAGAATGAAAGTCTAAATGTATGTGAAAGTGTGAATATGTGAAAAGAAAGTGTACATTTGACAATTCTCACTGAATAATGTGTAGCTTGTTTTAGCCTTTTGAATTGTGATTCATTTAAAAATGTCATTCCCTGAAATTTTCCAATACTTTGGTGAGCTACAAGACTTTTTTGCAACAGTTGGTCATACTCCAAACAACATAAACAATTTGGAGTCTACATCACGTCATCTCGAGGATCATATTTCCATTCTTGCAACATTCTTAGCGCTTATGGGCAGTCATGTTCAACAAAATGTTGCTGAAAGAACATTATGCATCATTCTCGAAGGAATTTATGAATCTTATAAATTCACCGCATTCACTCTTCCGCGATGAAATAGCGAATTCATTTCTTCATCAGTAGAACGATGTTGAGTATGGTTGCCAGTATTTTGGCCCGTACACGCATTCGCCAGGGTGTTAATTAGATGATCGTTACTTAAAATTGCTGCTACTAAATTTCGTGCGGACTCGCTCATTGTTCAAAATGTGTATAAAAAATAGTAGATGAATAACACAAGATGGCGCTGATAACATCAGATTTTCATTCCATATATTCAGACATTCGTTTTATATATTCAGACTTTCATTCTATATATACATTCAGACTTTCATTCTATATGTATATTGAGACTTTCATTCTATATATATATATTCAGACTTTCATTCTATATATTCAGACATTCATTCTATATATTCAGACTTTCATTCTATATATTCAGACTTTCATTCTATATATATTCAGACTTTCATTCTATATATATATATTCAGACTTTCATTTTATATATTCAGACTTTCATTCTATATATATTCAGACTTTCATTCCATATATATTCAGACATTCGTTTTATATATTCAGACATTCATTCTATATATTCAGACTTCATATTATAAATATAATAATTTCCTGAACGGCTTGCCATAATATATATATATATATTTATTTTTTTTGTTACATTTTTATATATCTCTCTCTCTCTCTCTCTCTCTCTATATATATATATATATATATATATAAATATAGCTGCGAGCAGCGATGGAGGGCCCAAGCTGGTGACACCGCCACCCCGGTGGCTTTAGTGTAACTAAAGGCACCAGGGTGGCGGTGCCACCGGCTTGGGCCCGCAATCGCTGCTCGCAGCTATATTTAGGGCCCAAGCCCTGAAAGGGCGAAGGCCCTATTGTTTTCGTTAGGATTATTATTATTATTATTATTAGGGCCCAAGCCCTGAAAGGGCGCAGAGCCCTATTGTTTTCGTTAGGATTATTATTATTATTATTATTATTATTATTATTATTATTATTATTGTTGTTCAAGGGTTCGGGGGCTTTTGGGGCCTTTAACGTGCTCAAAAACTCATGAAACTTTGCACACAGGTCAGAACCTGCGGCCATTAGGGCCGGGCTGAAGCTGGTACCCGGGCGTGGCAGGGGGGCTCAACAGCGCCCCCTGGAACGGAATCCGAACACTTGTCCATAAATCAAACACACTTGCATATAATAATATGAAACTCGGAACAGATATAGATCTCATCGGGCCGAACAACTTTCGTGCTCTAAGTTTTACGCCAGCCCAACAGGAAGTCGGCTATTATGGGTTGTTTGGAAACGCATGCTGTGGAATTTAATGTACTCCTCCTAGGGAATTCATCCAATCGGCTCCAAACTCGGTCAGCATGAAGTCAAGACATTGAGGATGCTAAATTGCGGACGGATTTTTGATATCTCGAACGGTTTGGCCGTGGCGAGGAAACGAATTTATGGCGAATAATGGAAACAGGAAGTGTGTTATAACTTCTGCATACATTAACTGATCTTGATTAAACTTCAGCAGTGTGTTCGTTGTAAGAGGCCGATCACATGGATGTGACTATTGTGAGTCAAAGTTATAGCGCCACCAACTGGCAGCAGGAAGTGTGTCCCTTTCAAAATGCTTTGAAATCACCCTCTTATTTTTACCCGATTTGCTTCAAACTTTATGTGTATAATGTAAACACACGGCAGATGTAGACCTGTGAAAGGATTTTTGATATCTTTAATACTGTTGCCATGGCAACGCTTCAAACTTTAATATTCTTTTTTGATGCTTTTGAGACTCTTAACATACTTGAAATTGGATGAAACTCGACAGACACATCACATTTATTAGCCCGTAGACATGTGCAAAGTTTCAGAAACGGGCGTGGTGAGGGGCTCAGTAGCGCCACCTTTAGTCATAAGTGGGGGGGTTAGTTTTATCAACAGCAACAAAACTTGGTATGTGTATTGTTCTCATCAAGACGGACAACTTTCTAATTTACATGAACTTTCTCCAACCAACAGGAAGAGAGATATTTTGGTTTGAATGTGGATTTTCTGAAGAATTTTCTCTCCCTCTCTCTGTGTCTCTGTGTGTGTGAGGGGAGGGGGGGATTTGTTTATTGCTTTTATTGAGTTTTTCAAGGTTTCAGGGGCTTTTGGGGTCCTTAACGTGCTCAAAAACTCTTGAAACTTTGCACACAGGTCAGAACCTGCGGCCATCAGGGCCGGGCTGAAGCTGGTACCCGGGCGTGGCAGGGGGGGTCAACAGCGCCCCCTTGAATTGGGTCCGAAAACTTGGTCCATAGATCAAACACGCTTGCATGAATTAATATGAAACTCGGTACACATATAGATCTCATCGGGCCGAACAACCCTCCCCTGGTCAAGTTTTACGCCAGCCCAACAGGAAGTCGGCTATTATGGGTTGTTTGGAAAACGCTTGCTGTGGAATGCGAAGTACTCCTCCTAGAGAATTCATCCAATCCCCACCAAACTCGGTGTGCCTGAAGTCAAGACATTGAGGATTCTAAATTGCGGACGGATTTTTGATATCTCGAACGGTTTGGCCGTGGCGAGGAAACGAATTTATGGCGAGAAAAGAGAAACACGAAGTGGAATAACTTCTGCATACATTAACTGATCTTGATGAAACTTCATCAGTGTGTTCGTGGTAAGAGGCCGATCAGATGGATGTAACTATTGTGAGTCAAAGTTATAGCGCCACCAACTGGCAGCAGGAAGTGTGTCACTTTCAAAATGCTTTTGACAAAAGTGGGGGGGTTAGTTTTACCCACAGTTACAAAAATCAGTACGTACATTGGTCTCATCGAGCCGGACAACTTTCTAATATACAGTTATTAGCTTCGACCAATAGGAAGTCAGATATTTTGGTTTGAATGTGGATTTATTAGCAAATTCAGCCTCTGCTTTTTACCCACTCCTGCTAAGTGTTTTTTTTTTTATTCACACCAAACTTTTTTAACACGATGAAAATACATTAAAGATGCTAAATTGTGAACGGATATTAAATATTTCAAACGGTTTTGACATGGCGAGGGATTAAAATAATGTCAAAAAAGGAATCAGAAAACATCTCATATCTTCTTAAAATTTAATTATACACCATTTATTTTTATATAAAATTATACAAATATCAGAACTAAACCGAAACAGAACTAGTTTTGGGTTTATTCAGTTTTTTTCAATTCAAGAATTATGTACAAGTTTAAAATCAGCCAGAATGCGCTATTTAGTAAAAAAAAAAAGTCATACATAGGGCTATACTGCCCTCTTGTGTTCAAAATCAGGTAGGCCCATTGTATATTGTATTTATATATAAATATAATAGCGATGTGACTGAGAATTTTTTCCCACTGGTTAATCGATGTGTGACACCGCGGCGGGGGCTTTTAAATCGCTAACTTAAAGGGATACTCCACTTTAAATTGAAAATTCTGTCATCAAATACTCACCCTCATGTTGTTTCAATCCTTTATTAATTTCTTTCTTCTGCTGAACAGAAAGGAAGATATTTAGAAGAATGTCAGTAACCAGACAGTTTCTGGTCTCATTGACTTCCATAGTATACATTTTTTTCCTACTATGGAAGTCAATGGGATCAGAAACTGTCTGGTTACTGACATTCTCCTAAATATCTTCCTTTCTGTTCAGCAGAAGAAAGAAATTCATAAAGGATTAAAACAACATGAGGGTGAGTATATGATGACAGAATTTTCATTTTAAAGTGGAGTATCCCTTTAAAAGTGAAAGTGAAATACGGACGTCCAGTAGGAATGAACTAAAAAACATTCACTCTGTTCTGCTCGTTCCTCGCTGTAGACGCGTTATTGCCCATGCAGCCGTGAGCATTTTAGTTTCATTTAAAAAATAGCGCCATTTCGGGGGTGGGATTGCTTGAATGTTTTTTTTACAAAAGCACAATGTTGTGTTTTATTGCGAGTGTACATAAATATAAGTAAACACAGTGCAGTTTAAATGATGTCCTGTATGAACAAACCGACGGAGTAGCCTATGTTTTTATGTTTCCACTGTTCGATCGCGCCCATGCCTCACACACACACACACACTGTGCATTTCAGCATTGCAATCTTGACATCGCAGCCGGTTCATTACAGCCGTAATAAAATATAATAATAAATATAAATAGTCAACCTATTTGCAGCAAATGATAGTAGATTTTAGATCAATATATTTGTTTTCCTTACAATTTTAATTAACACTAACTTTATTCTCATCTGAGTTATAAATTATTTATTTCTGTATAAAATAATACTACCATTAAAAAATACATTTGATTGTCTTACATTTACATTTATTCATTTTAGCTGACGCTTTTATCCAAAGCGACTTACAATTGCTATATATGTCAGAGGTCGCACGCCTCTGGAGCAACTAGGGGTTAAGTGTCTTGCTCAGGGACACATTGGTGTCTCACAGTGGATTCGAACCCAGGTCTCTCACACCAAAGGCATGTGTCTTATCCATTGCGCCACACCACCCCTTTTTTAATCAATGGAGAATGTGTGACTTAAAAATAAACAGATTAGTGCTCGGTTTGAGGACAAGAAATGAAAACCAATGCAATATGATGAATGTCCAAAAACGTTCGCTCTTCTCTGCCCGTTCCTCGCCTCGCCATATATATATATATATATATATATATACATATACATATACATATATATATATATATATATATATATATATACATATACATATATATATATACATATACATATACATATACATATATATATATATATATATATATATATATATATATAAATAAATATAGCTGCGAGCAGCGATGGAGGGCCCAAGGCGGTGACACCGCCACCCCGGTGGCTTTAGTGTAACTAAAGGCACCAGGGTGGCGGTGCCACCGGCTTGGGCCCGCAATCGCTGCTCGCAGCTATATTTATTATTATTATTGTTCAAGGGTTCGGGGGCTTTTGGGGCCTTTAACGTGCTCAAAAACTCATGAAACTTTGCACACAGGTCAGAAGCTGCGGCCATTAGGGCCGGGCTGAAGATGGTACCTGGGCGTGGCAGGGGGGCTCGACAGCGCCCCCTTGAATGGGGTCCGAGTGCGGTCCGAAAACTTGGTCCATATACCAAACACTCTTGCATGAATTAATATGAAACTCGGTACACATATAGATCTTATTGGGCTGAACAACTTTCGTGCTCTAAGTTTTACGCCAGCCCAACAGGAAGTCGGCTATTATGGGTTGTTTGGAAAACGCATGCTGTGGAATTTGATGTACTCCTCCTAGGAAATTCATCCATTCGCCTCAAAACTCGGTGTGCATGAAGTCAAGACATTGAGGATGATAAATTGCGGACAGATTTTTGATATCTCGAACGGTTTGGCCAAGGCGAGGAAACGAATTTATGGCGAATAATGGGACACAGGAAGTGTATTATAACTTCTGCATACATTGACTGATCTTGATAAAACTTCAGCAGTGTGTTCGTGGTCAGAGGCCGATCACATTGATGTGACTATTGTGAGTCAAAGTTATAGCGCCACCAACTGGCAGCAGGAAGTGTGTCACTTTCAAAATGCTTTGAAATCACCCTCTTATTTTTACCCGAATTGCTTCAAACTTTATGTGTATAATGTAAACACTGGGCAGATGTAGACCTGTGAAAGGATTTTTGATATCTTTAATACTGTTGCCATGGCAAAGCTTCAAACTTTAATATTCTTTTTTGATGCTTTTGAGACTCTTAACATACTTGAAATTGGATGAAACTCGACAGACACATCACATTTATTAGCCCGTAGACATGTGCAAAGTTTCAGAAACGGGCGTGGTGAGGGGCTCAGTAGCGCCACCTTTAGTCATAAATGGGGCGGTTAGTTTTATCAACAGCAACAAAACTTGGTATGTGTATTGTTCTCATCAAGACGGACAACTTTCTAATTGACATTAACCATCTCCGACCAACAGGAAGAGAGATATTTTGGTTTGAATGTGGATTTTCTGAAGAATTTTCTCTCCCTCTCTCTGTGTCTCTGTGTGTGTGAGGGGAGGGGGGATTTGAATATTGCTTTTATATTGTTAATCAAGGTTTCAGGGGCTTTTGGGGTCCTTAACGTGCTCAAAAACTCTTGAAACTTTGCACACAAGTCAGAACCCACGGCCATCAGGGCCGGGCTGAAGCTGGTACCCGGGCGTGGCTGGGGGGCTCAACAGCGCCCCCTTGAACGGGGTTCTAAAACTTGATCCATATATCAAACACGCTCGCATGAATTAATATGAAACTCGGTACACATATAGATCTCATCGGGCCGAACAACTTTACCCCGGTCAAGTTTTACGCCAGCCCAACAGGAAGTCGGCTATTATGGGTTGTTTGGAAAACGCTTGCTGTGGAATGTGAAATACTCCTCCTAGAAAATTTACCGTGTCCCCTTCAAACTCGGTGTGCATGTAGTCAAGACTTTGAGGATGCTAAATTGCGGACGGATTTTTGATATCTCGAACGGTTTGGCCGTGGCGAGGAATCGAATTTATGGCGAGAAAAGAGAAACACGGAAGTGGAATAACTTCTGCATACATTAACTGATCTTGATGAAACTTCAGCAGTGTGTTCGTGGTAAGAGGCCGATCAGATGGATGTAGCTATTGTGAGTCAAAGTTATAGCGCCACCAACTGGCAGCAGGAAGTGTGTCACTTTCAACATGCTTTTGACAAAAGTGGGGGGGTTAGTTTTAACTACAGTAAAGAAAAAATAGTTTGTATATTGTTCTCATCAAGCCGGACAACTTTCTAATTTACATTCAATAGCTCTGGCCATCAGGAAGTCAGATATTTTGGTCTGAATGTGAATTTTTTTGCAAAATCAGCCTCTGAATTTTTTGCCACTCCTCTTAAACTATTTATTTTATTCGTACCAAACTTTTTCAACATGATGAAACTACATTAAATATGCTAAATTGTGAATGGATAATAAATATCTCAAACGGTTTTGCTATGGCGAGGGATTAAAGTAATGTCCAAAAAGGAAACACAAAAAATCTTCTAAAAATGTAATTATATACCATTTATTTCTATATAAAAGTATACAAATATCACAACTAAACCCATTTTATTCTGTTTTTGCAATTCAAGAAGAATGAAAAAGTTAAAAACAGGCTATTTAGTGCTATTTGGTTCAACAAAAAAGCAAACATAGGGCTATACTGCCCTCTTGTGTCCAAAAGGACATCAAAATAGTATATAAAACTTTTTACCAGGTAGGCCAATATTGTATTTAAATATACATTTATTAGGTATGTGTCTGAGGATATTTTCCCACCGGTTAATCGACGTGTGACACGAGTGGGTGCTTTTAAATCGCTAATATAATAGTGAAAGAAAAATAATGATAATGTTGCACACACAAATCACACACATGTGGGAAAGAATGATGCTTTTAAACAACACTAAACCGCCATTAGGTGTCGCCAGGCATCCATCTTAATAAGCGAGTCATTGATTCGTTCGTTCAAACGATTCGTTCGAATGAGTCGATCATGATTAAGACAGATGTTTATGGATTGATCATTCAATCTTTGAGTCAACCGATTCGTTAAAAATGCTGAATCGTTCAGTTATGAGAAAACACGTGATGCGTGATGGTTCTGCCGTGATCTTTGTTTAACTATTTTCGCTGCTGAAACAGAACAAAAACAGTCAACATTGCATCTAAAATGTAAGTGACTTAATTGTTGTATGAAATCTAGGGGTGGGAGAAAAAATTGATTCTTAGATGCATCGCGATGCGGACGTGGACGATTCTGAATCGATTCACAAATGTAAAAAAATCGATTCTCTAAAAAAATATTTTTTCTAATAACGTAATATTGACGGAAGGCAAAAGGCGGAACTCTAAGCGGACGTGCGTGCAGTCTGTGGCGCGCACATAACAGAGAAGTTTCTTCTGCTCACCAAGGCTGCATTTATTTGATTAAAAATACAAACAAAAACAGTAATATTGTAAAATATTATTCCAATTTAAAACAGCTGCTTTCTATTTTAATATATTTTAAACTGTTATTTATTCCTGTGATCAAAGCTGAGTTTTCAGCATCATTACTCCAGTCGTCACTGTCACATGATCCTTCAGAAATTATTCTTATATGATGATTGATACTCAAGAAACATTCATTATTTTTTTAAATGTCGAAAACAGTTGTGTACAGTCTTTGATGAATAGAAAGTTCAAAAGAACAGCATTTATCTGAAATCTAAAGCTTTTGTAACGTTAAACACTACCGCTCAAAAGTTTTGGGTTAGTAATAATTACATTTTTATTTTTGGGGGAAAGAAATAAAATAAATCAGTACTTTTATTTATGAAGGATGAGTTAAACTGATCAACAGTTACAGTAAAGACATTTATAATGTTAAAAAATATATATATTTGAAATATATGCTGTTCTTTTGAACTTTACATTCATCAAAGCATTTTGAAAAAAAAAATCTGTACACAACTGTTTTCAACATTGAAAATAATAATGAATATTTATTGAGCATCAATCATCATATTAGTATGATTTCTGAAGGATCATGTGACACTGAAGACTGGAGTAATGATGCTGAAAACTCAACTTTGATCACAGAAATGAATTACTATGTAGAATATTTTAAAATTGAAAACAGCTGTTTTAAATTGGAATAATATTTCACAATATTACTGTTTTTGTTTGTATTTTTAATCAATAAATGCAGCCTTGGTGAGCAGAAGAGACTTCTCCTAAAAACATTAAAAATCTTACTGACCCCGAACTTTTGAACAATAATATATATATATATGTATGTGTGTGTATGTATGTATGTATGTATGTATGTATATATATATATATATATATATATATATATATATATATATACATATACATATATATGTATGTGTGTGTATGTATGTATGTATGTATGTATGTATATATATATATATATATATATATATATATATATATATATATAAATATAGCTGCGAGCAGCGATGGAGGGCCAAAGCCGGCGGTACCGCCACCCTGGTGCCTTTAGGTAACTAAAGGCACCGGGGTTGCGGTGCCACCGGCTTGGGCCCGTAATCGCTGCTCGCAGCTATATTTATTATTATTATTATTATTATTATTATTTTGTCAACCTTTCGGGCACTTTTGGGGCTCTTAACATGCTCGAAAACTCTTGAAATTTTGCACACACGTCAGAACCCGCGGCCATCAGGTCCGGACTGAAGCTGGTACCCGGGCGTGGCAGGGGGGCTCGACAGCGCCCCCTGGAACGGGATCCGAACACGTGTCCATAAATCAAACACGCTTGCATGTAATAATATGAAACTCGGTACACATGTAGATATCATCGGGCCGAACAACTTTCGTGCTCTAAGTTTTACGCCAGCCAAACAGGAAGTTGGCTATTTAGCGTTGTTTGGAAACGCATGCTGTGGAATTTAATGTACTCCTCCTAGGGAATTCATCGATTCGCCTCCAAACTCGGTGTGCATGAAGTCAAGACTTTGAGGATGCTAAATTGCGGACGGATTTTTGATATCTCGAACGGTTTGGCCGTGGCGAGGAAACAAATTTATGGCGAAAAAATGAAACAGGAAGTGTGTTATAACTTCTGCATACATTAACTGATCTTGATGAAACTTCAGCAGTGTGTTCGTTGTAAGAGGCCGATCGCACAGATGTGACTATTGTGAGTCAAAGTTATAGCGCCACCAACAGGCAGCAGGAAGTACATCACTTTCAAAATGCTTTGAAATCAGTGTCTTATTTTTACCCGATTTGCTTCAAACTTTATGTGTACAATGTAGACACACGGCAGATGTAAACCTGTGAAAGGATTATTGATATCTTAGATACTGTTGCCGTGGCAACGCATCAAACTTTAATATTCTTTTTTGATGCTTTTGAGACTCTTAACATATTTGAAATTGCATGAAACTCAACAGACACATCACATTTATTAGCCAGTAGACATGTGCTAAGTTTCAGAAACGGGCGTGGTGGAATGGCTCAGTAGCGCCACCTTTGGTCAAAAATGGGGGCTTAGTTTTTCCTAGAATCACAAAACTTGGTATGTGTATTGTTGGACAACTTTCTAATTTACATGAACCATCTCCGACCAACAGGAAGAGAGATATTTTGGTTTGAATGTGGATTTTCTGAAGAATTTTCTCTCCCTCTCTCTGTGTCTGTGTGTGTGTGAGGGGAGGGGGGGATTTGACTATTGCTTTTATATTGTTAATCAAGGTTTCAGGGGCTTTTGGGGTCCTTAACGTGCTCAAAAACTCTTGAAACTTTGCACACAGGTCAGAACCCACGGCCATCAGGGCCGGGCTGAAGCTGGTACCCGGGCGTGGCTGGGGGGCTCAACAGCGCCCCCTTGAACGGGGTTCTAAAACTTGATCCATATATCAAACACGCTCGCATGAATTAATATGAAACTCGGTACACATATAGATCTCATCGGGCCGAACAACTTTACCCCGGTCAAGTTTTACGCCAGCCCAACAGGAAGTCGGCTATTATGGGTTGTTTGGAAAACGCTTGCTGTGGAATGTGAAATACTCCTCCTAGAAAATTCACCGTGTCCCCTTCAAACTCGGTGTGCATGTAGTCAAGACTTTGAGGATGCTAAATTGCGGACGGATTTTTGATATCTCGAACGGTTTGGCTGTGGCGAGGAATCGAATTTATGGCGAGAAAAGAGAAACACGGAAGTGGAATAACTTCTGCATACATTAACTGATCTTGATGAAACTTCAGCAGTGTGTTCGTGGTAAGAGGCCGATCAGATGGATGTAGCTATTGTGAGTCAAAGTTATAGCGCCACCAACTGGCAGCAGGAAGTGTGTCACTTTCAACATGCTTTTGACAAAAGTGGGGGGGTTACTTTTAACTACAGTAAAGAAAAAATAGTTTCTATATTGTTCTCATCAAGCCAGACAACTTTCTAATTTACATTCAATAGCTCTGGCCATCAGGAAGTCAGATATTTTGGTCTGAATGTGAATTTTTTTGCAAAATCAGCCTCTGAATTTTTAGCCACTCCTCTTAAACTATTTATTTTATTCGTACCAAACTTTTTCAACATGATGAAACTACATTAAATATGCTAAATTGTGAATGGATAATAAATATCTCAAACGGTTTTGCTATGGCGAGGGATTAAAGTAAAAATCTTCTAAAAATGTAATTATATACCATTTATTTCTATATAAAAGTATACAAATATCACAACTAAACCCATTTTATTCTGTTTTTGCAATTCAAGAAGAATGAAAAAGTTAAAAACAGGCTATTTAGTGCTATTTGGTTCAACAAAAAAGCAAACATAGGGCTATACTGCCCTCTTGTGTCCAAAAGGACATCAAAATAGTATATAAAACTTTTTACCAGGTAGGCCAATATTGTATTTAAATATACATTTATTAGGTATGTGTCTGAGGATATTTTCCCACCGGTTAATCGACGTGTGACACGAGTGGGTGCTTTTAAATCGCTAATATAATAGTGAAAGAAAAATAATGATAATGTTGCACACACAAATCACACACATGTGGGAAAGAATGATGCTTTTAAACAACACTAAACCGCCATTAGGTGTCGCCAGGCATCCATCTTAATAAGCGAGTCATTGATTCATTCGTTCAAACGATTCGTTCGAATGAGTCGATCATGATTAAGACAGATGTTTATGGATTGATCATTCAATCTTTGAGTCAACCGATTCGTTAAAAATGCTGAATCGTTCAGTTATGAGAAAACACGTGATGCGTGATGGTTCTGCCGTGATCTTTGTTTAACTATTTTCGCTGCTGAAACAGAACAAAAACAGTCAACATTGCATCTAAAATGTAAGTGACTTAATTGTAACTGTTTATTAACCTGTTGTATGAAATCTAGGGGTGGGAGAAAAAAATTGATTCTTAGATGCATCGCGATGCGGACGTGGACGATTCTGAATCGATTCACAAATGTCAAAAAATCGATTCTCTAAAAAAATATTTTTCTAATAACGTAATATTGACGGAAGGCAAAAGGCGGAACTCTAAGCGGACGTGCGTGCAGTCTGTGGCGCGCACATAACAGAGAAGTTTCTTCTGCTCACCAAGGCTGCATTTATTTGATTAAAAATACAAACAAAAACAGTAATATTGTAAAATAGTATTCCAATTTAAAACAGCTGCTTTCTATTTTAATATATTTTAAACTGTTATTTATTCCTGTGATCAAAGCTGAGTTTTCAGCATCATTACTCCAGTCGTCACTGTCACATGATCCTTCAGAAATTATTCTAATATGATGATTGATACTCAAGAAACATTCATTATTATTTTAAATGTCGAAAACAGTTGTGTACAGTCTTTGATGAATAGAAAGTTCAAAAGAACAGCATTTATCTGAAATCTAAAGCTTTTGTAACGTTAAACACTACCGCTCAAAAGTTTGTGGTTAGTAATAATTAAAATTTTATTTTTGGGGGAAAGAAATAAAATAAATCAGTACTTTTATTTATGAAGGATGAGTTAAACTGATCAACAGTTACAGTAAAGACATTTATAATGTTAAAAATATATATATTTGAAATATATGCTGTTCTTTTGAACTTTACATTCATCAAAGCATTTTGAAAAAAAAAATCTGTACACAACTGTTTTCAACATTGAAAATAATAATGAATATTTATTGAGCATCAATCATCATATTAGTATGATTTCTGAAGGATCATGTGACACTGAAGACTGGAGTAATGATGCTGAAAACTCAACTTTGATCACAGAAATGAATTACTATGTAAAATATTTTTAAATTGAAAACAGCTGTTTTAAATTGGAATAATATTTCACAATATTACTGTTTTTGTTTGTATTTTTAATCAATAAATGCAGCCTTGGTGAGCAGAAGAGACTTCTCCTAAAAACATTAAAAATCGTACTGACCCCAAACTTTTGAACAATAATATATATATATATATATATATATATATATATATATATATATATATATATATATATATATATATATATATATATATATATAAATATAGCTGCGAGCAGCGATGGAGGGCCAAAGCCGGCGGTACCGCCACCCCGGTGCCTTTAGGTAACTAAAGGCACCGGGGTTGCGGTGCCACCGGCTTGGGCCCGTAATCGCTGCTCGCAGCTATATTTTGATTTATTCCCATTCGGAAAGACATTTTTTTATTACTAAGCAACCACTGAATGGAACAACACAAATTATATAACATTTTAAAGCTTAGGATCTCAGCTTTTTAATGCATCTAATTACATTTATTAACTCCTAAAGAGTGCTGAGTAATCCCTCTAAAACCGAGTGTACCGCCAGCAGGCGCCACTTAGCTGCGAAAATATTCTTTACCATATTTTCAAAAAATCTTGCCTTGATTAACACAAAGTTGATGTCATTTGAAAGCTTAGAGTCTGAACTTTACAGTGAATGTATCCACTTTGAAAAACTCTTAAGTATTGCTGAGTTATTTGCTGATAAATAGAATTTCTTTTTTTTCATAATCTATAAAATAATGTACTGCAACGTGTCAAAAACATCATACAGCTCATGAAACATTCTCAGATAATTCAAAATGGCACTTCATTTTTTACAGCATATTATTACAATTAAAATGAGCCCAAAATTAACATAATCTATTGCTTTTATGACAAGATATTCTTCATGGAGAAAAAATTGCCCATGAGGGGGTGTCAAAGACTGTACAAAAAGGCTGTCTCTTTTCCAAATGCTGTAACTTTTGATTCCTTTATCCAAAAATTATAATTTTTTTATCCAGATGCAGCTAACATGTAGGGGACTTCACTAAAAAAGGATTTTCCTCCTACCTTATTTCCTTATTTCCTTCCTGAGTTATTCCATGACAAATAAGAAAGATATGCAAAATCATAATACAAATTATATATATATATATATATTGTCTTTTATCCGCTGTTTCTTGGCAGGACAATGTCCAAATGTAATGTAATTTATATTTTCCAAAAATTTAAAAAGAGTTCTTTCAAACGATACCTACCTTTTGACTCTCCTTGCTATAGTTTTGGAGTTATTATGATTATATAATTGTTATATAGTTTGGGGCAAAATTAGCTGTTTCAGTCTTACCAGTTCATTTCTCTGTGTGTGTGTGTGTGTGGGGGGGGGGGGGGGGGGGGGGGTCTTATTTGCACTCTTGATGTTTTAGAGTGTCACCCCTTCATTGCTGTACACTTTTTTTCAGCACAGTGGCTGATCTGTAGCTTGTACCACCAAAAGTTTCTCTGAGTTTTCCTATTTTTTCGTATTTCCCATTCATTTCCTATGTCGCCCGTTTTCGGGCGGGAGGAAGCTAAGTGTGACTTTTTTTTTTACGACCCTTTAACATATCAGAATCATCTCCTTGATTTTTTTGTGTGTTCATATAGGTAATAAAACAAAAGTCACCAAGTTTCACCGCCATCCGATGAAGCAAAAAAATTAAACAATTCGAAACGTTCAAGTTTTCGCCCGTTTTCGGGCGAAGAAGCCCAGAGGGTTATACGTTAAATGAAATTTAAATATAAAAGAGTATATTTCTAAAGAATTTACCAGGAATTATGAATAATGCCTCTAATCTTTAATCATTCTCGAGCTGCTCTAGTCAACTGGATTTCAAAACTGAACAAAGCCTGCGCAATCCCATAATGCCATACCACCGTAAGTTATTGTGAAAACGCATAAGCTACAGTAACAACACCTCCTTCTTGTAAATGAATTACAGTTGACATGGAAAAATACTGTTAATAACTGTAAAATGTCATTTGACCCATAATGCTGTGGCGAGCAGGACGAGGCCGAGGCTGTGGGAGAACGGCGCAAGGCTGGTGGAGTGATTACTGATGAGCGACACCTGCATGACGCATCGGTCTTGTATCTCTCACGGAGGAGTGGAGGCATAAAAGGAGGAGCGACGACAATGAAGAGAGAGAGAAGAACAGACCTGGACTTATGTTGTTTTTGTTTATGTTTTATTATATTATACTGGCGAACGTTCAACACACACTTTAATAATGAAATAAATACAAAACGAAAGTAAACGACAGCAGTCCCTCACGGACCACTGCTGTCTTTTACTTTCATTTTGTATTTGTTTATTTTATTATTAAAGTGTGTGTTGAACATTCGCCGGTTCCTGCCTCCTTCTTCCCTTCTAACTTTGTGTTTATATATATATATATATATATATATATATATATATATATATATATATATAAAAATGCTTGGAAACTGATTACTGATTATTTTATGGCCATCTATGTACTTTAGGTCTTCAAATGGAGGCATGCAGGAGGTGCATAGTTGGTATACATTTTATTTGGTACAGAATAGTTAGAAATATAATCATTACAGTACATACATTGAGAAGCTGATATGATGATGTTACCCGTTAAAACATTTACAGTGGCAGTGTGTAATCACTGAAATGCACATTTAAAAAAAAAAAAAAAAAAAAAAAAAAAAACACACACTACTCATTCTATTCTCATATTCACCCATAAAGATCCAATAAATACATAGACTTACAGTATGAGAAATACAAGAGAGAGAATGAAGTTCGCTTTTTTCCCCTCGCAGGTTTCTCTATAGAGCTCCCCCTACAGCTTCGGAATAGATATTTGACAGCACTGTCGTAAAAATTTGTTGGCGACTCTCTCTCCCCCCCATCTTCTTCCTCTGGTCATATGCATTTGTTTTCAAAGAAGCCGGCGAACGCACAAAGCCATGTCCACTAAGGTATGTATGATACACAGAAGGCTAGCATATAAATATATGTGTGCAGTGCTGTAAAGCAATTCGTTACATCGCGAGACCTGATATCACGCGATACTTCCTGACGCTGAGACCGGTGGCCCGCAGGCCCAAAGTTGCAAGGGTGTTTTTTCTGCTCACAGGCGCTAGGGGGAAGCGACGGCCACCATTCAATCCGAAAAAAGTCATATAACCATTCCAATGACTCCGAAGCTGTTTAGTTAAGGTAAAATAAGCTAAAAATATATATATATATATATATATATATATATATATATAAAAAAAAAAAAATACTGCATAGTTCCCCTTTAAGTCTTACATTAGTAGTCCTACACCTTTTTTCCACTAGAGGGAGATCATATCTGTGGCATTCACTTGGATGACTGAAAGGGTTCAAGTCTTCACTGATGCATTTGATGCAGTCTGATGTGACCTTTGCAGTTTCTGTCCTTTTCATATATTCATCAATTCTTGTAATGAAGTTAAATGTGTTCTGTTTATGTCACATTCTTTTATAACATCTGTAGCTATTAGGCTATGTTCTGTTTCTTTATGATCAGTTTAATGTGGCATTTTTCCCAGTAAATGTTTTTTTGTGTGTTTGCATCTGGTCTTAACAGGATGACATAACATTTTGGAATGAAAATACAGATCAGTAAACTATAACTGGAAGATAAAAATGACAAATACCTCCACAGCTACTGTTAACTTTCCAGGTGTGTTTATTTAAAATGGGATAAAGGCAATCCAGACAGAACAGAAAATGAGCATACTGAATGTGATGAACTTGGCTTCATTGAAGTTATCAGGGAGCTTCCGGGCTTGAAAAGCCAAAATGAAACACAAGACAGCCAGTAGGATGGTCACGCGGCTAATGTATCCCAGAACAGCACAGCACAGAAACCGACAGCTGAGCCTAATCTGCATTCTAGGATGATCTTTTCTCTGTAGTAGTTCATGTTTACCCTAACGAAAAAGAGGTTTATTCAAGTGTTCTGTTAGTATACTTTTACACTAAAAATGAGAAAGTATACTTACTACGGTGATGTTACGAACTGCTCCGAGGCACGAAGGTTGAGATCCAAATGCAGCTTTAATTAAGGGGCAATCCAGACACGTAATCCAATATACAGGCATTAGGTCAAAACACAGGTAGGCCGTCCAAACAAACAAACAAACAAACAAACAAACAAACAAACAAACAAACCAGGCAGGGGTCAGAGGCAAAAGAGTAATCCACGGAACAGGCAAAAAAAAACCAAGAGACATGAAACCAGGGAAAACGCTCAGAAATGCAGTGCAACAGCATACAAAACTTCACAGAAAGTAAATGAGAGAACATGGAATAAATAGGCTGAAACTAACAAGATAATGAGACACAGGTGAATGTGATAATGAGTGCTGATGAGTCCAGGCAGAGAATGATGGGAGATGTAGTTTGTGAGTGAAACATGATAGTCTGGTGTGGAGTGCCCTCTGGTGGCTCTCAAGGGCACTCCAGCTGGTGACTGTTACAGGTGACACATTGCTGCCACATACATATTCTTTTTTCCACTCAATTATGTCGTAATAACGAGATCTTATGTCATTAAAACGACATATTTTCTCGTAATAACGAGATCTTATGTCGTTAAAACAACATATTTTTCTCGTAATAACGAGATCTTATGTCGTAATAACGAAATGTTATGTCGTTAAAACGACATATTTTCTCGTAATAACGAGATCTTATGTCGTTAAAACGACATCTTTTTCTCGTAATAACGAGATACTATGTCGTTAAAACGAATTTTTTCTCGTAATAACGAGATGTTATGTCGTTAAAACGACATTTTCTCGTAATAACGAGATCTTATGTCGTTTTAACGAGATCTTTTCTCGTAATAACAAGATCTCATGTCGGTAAAACGACATCTTTTTCTCGCAATAACGAGATACTATGTCGTTACAACGACATATTTTCTTGGCCTTATAAGTGTAGTCATGTACAAAATATGCCTTTATCCACATAAAATTGATAGCCAATCATGTCTTTATCATACATCTATTCTGTACACACCTTATTAATAGCAGATGAGCCCAGAATACGAACATTGCGTTTAATTGCACATTAGGCTAAGCATTTTCCTCCCCTTATAATAAAGAAAAAGCTTAATGTGGCTTAATAGGCTACTTCAGTGATAAAGATCAAATGCTGTACACACCTTATTAATAAACCATACTATCCTACAGAAAAGCAGATGAGCCCAGAATATGAACGCAATGCATTTAATTACACGTTAAGCGTTTTCCTCCCATAGAAACCCTTTATTATAAAGAAAATAAAGGTGGCTCTTAACGTGTCTTTCTATGGGAGGATGGCATTGCGGTGCACAGCAAATCCTTTAAATGGTATTCAATGCAAAACAAAAATGAAAAATATAAGTAGCCAATAAAATAAACAAATTATTGTGGCATTAATTAGCCCACAAACAATATTTATTTTAAAGCCTAAACAAATTTATTTAAAGAAAAACACCAGCGTTGGGCGTTTTCAAACTGGCGCAATAAAATGCAACAGAATTTGATTTGTTAAACATGAAGAGGACTTATCCGTCTGGCATGGCCGCTCGCTCTAACATTAACCTAGATAAATGTTCGCTATTATTAAGCGCATATCCAAGTGTTTGTGCGGAGTGTGAAGCGCGCACTGCATGACATGGAGGCGCAGGTGCCATCACTCGCATTTTCCTATCAACAGTGGAAACAACTTAAAATACTCCATCATTTCTGGTCATACAGTAAAGAATAATACATCAGTCACAACTACTTTTATTTGTGTAAACTCACAACAACAAGAAAACGTTGTGCTTTTGTAAAATAAAATAAAACGAACAGGGCGCGCTTTCATGATCTCTCTGAATTGGAGCACGTCTCAAAAATGAACTGAAAAACAGTGTATAGACAAGCCTCATAGACATGAGAAATATAGCTATCTATATAAAGCTTATAAAAAAATGTCCACCAATGGAAAAAATCCAAATCGAAAGCAAATACGTACAGTACCATCTGATTATGTAATCCTGTCCATATGAAAGGCGCATCTAGGCTAAATTACAGCGGAGATGTATGGAGATATGTTTGCAGGCAGCCTACACTGATTTAGAAAAGACTAGTTCATTAATAAACAATTAAAATGCTTCGTTATTTTTTTCAGACTCATTTATTATCATTAGCCTACTTTTGCCGGTACTTTGTGGCAAGTTTTATATATGCGCTTGAGTGCGGAATATAGGCTAAGCCTACATGCACCCAGGATTGAATATAAACGTGCGATTAGTCCTAATTGCTTAAATGAATGACTACTAGTCTAGAAAAATCTTTAGTCTATGGCAACTCTAATCAATAGCCTACATTTAATATTTGACATTATTTAATTAGTAATTAGTATCCAGCTCTTTACATTAAATTAGTTGAGTTAGCATAATTAATGAACTAATAAAATAATAAAATAAAGTTTAAATTAAGATACTAACCATATATTTCTATATAGCATTAGCTTATTCCACCACACAAAGGACTGTTTATAAGGTGACAATCCGTTATACAAGTGAAGATTGTAGGCTGTATCTTGAATATGTTTGTATTGTATTGTATCTTCTGTTATAAATGCATGTGGATAAATGCATATTTTGTACATGACTACACATGTCCTTATAAGGCCAAGAAAATATGTCGTTTTAACGACAAAAGATCTCATTATTACGAGAAAAATATGTCGTTTTAACGACATAAGATCTCGTTATTACGAGAAAAATATGTCGTATTAATGACATAAGATCTCGTTATTACGACATAATTGAGGGAAAAAAATAATATGTATGTGGCAGCAATGCGTCACCGTAACTTTCAGTCTACATTTTATATACTTCTCAAAAATATACTTTATGTACTTCTCAGAAATATACTTCTCAGAAATATACTTAAAATTACACTTAAGTGTACTTGACTTATACTGAGTGAAAAGTCCAAGTATATTAGGCCTGTACTTGTACTCAATCTTTTGATTGAGATATACTTAAATGTTGTTTAATTAACTATTCAAAGTATACATGGCTTGTAGTTGTGTTAATCTTTTGATCGAGTAGCCTATTAAATATACTTTTTTTTAACATAGGTTTTCATATACTGTCTTATGAAACGTCTCAGGTTACGTATGTAACCCTGGTTCCCTGATAGGGAACAAGACGCTGCGTTTGAGACGCGGTAGGAACGCCCTGCGTGATTGCGTCGTGAAGCACGTGTATAATCAGTCCAATGGAAAGACGAGACGTCATAGGCGACGTCATCGACCAGGAAACTATAAGGCAGCCCTGCTGACACAGATCGCGTTAGCTTCTGAAAAGCCTGAAGCAAGTCGGTCAGGGCATGCAGGAAGTATGGCAGGCGAACGTAGCGTCTCGTTCCCTATCAGGGAATCAGGGCTACATACGTAACCTGAGACGTTCCCTTTCAAGGGAACTCGAGCTGCGTTTGAGACGCGGTGGGAACCCCATACCCACTACGCCATAATGCCAAATGCTCGTTCTGTGTGAAGTCCTTGCGCACACTAAGAAGCAAGCAACCTGGCCCCAGGAGTGGAGAGGTCTAGATCATAAAATCTGACAAATTTATGTGGTGAGGACCAGCCCGCCGCATTACAAACATCTTGAAGAGAAACTCCTGAAATTAAAGCCTTAGAGGCAGCCATACTCCTCGGCCATGGAATGAGCCCGAACAGCCAAAGGTGAAAGCTGTCCGGCCGCTTCATAAGCCAGTGAAATAGCCTCAACTACCCACTTGCTCATCACCTGTTTAGATGCAGGGTAACCTTTCCTAGTTGACCCAAAGCAGACAAACAATTGTTCTGATTTACGCCACAGGGCAGCTCTGTGGACATAAGCATCCAAAGCCCGCACAGGGCATAACAGATTAAGATTTTCCTGATCTGGGGTATTAAATGGTGGAGGATAAAAGGCCTGCAGCACTATTGGCCCAGCAACATTAGAAGGGACCTTAGGGATGTAACCCGGTCTAGGGTGAAGAAATGCCTTCACCATACCAGGTGCAAACTCCAAACATGAAGGAGCAACCGACAAGGCTTGCAAATCTCCAATTCTCTTAACAGAAGAAATAGCGAGAAGAAATAAAGTTTTTAGAGTGAGGAACTTTTCTGAAACCTCTTCAATGGGCTCGAAGGGAGCCAAGGCTAGACCCTCAAGTACAATGGCCAAATCCCAAGCCGGTGCTCTAGAGTGCAATGCAGGTCTCAACCTCAATGTACCACAGAGAAAACGAATAATTGGAGGATCTCTCCCAAGAGAAGTGCCCCCCAGAGGGGTGTGGTAGGCCGATATAGCCGCCACATATACTTTCAAGGTAGAAGGTGATAATCCAGCAGAGAAACGGTCTTGCAAAAAATCAAGAACTGAACCAACAGGGCAGTTAACAGGATCTAGGTGACGTACACCACACCAGGTAGAGAATAATTTCTATTTCAGTGCATAAAGTTTTCTCGTGGAAGGTGCTCTGGAATGGAGAATGGTCTCAACGACCTCAGTCGAGAGACCGGATTCTATAAGCCGGGCCCCCTCAGAGGCCAGGCCCACAGTTTCCACAACTCCGGATTGGGGTGAAATATTGTGCCCCCTGCTTGGGACAGCAGGTCCCTCCTGACAGGAATCTCCAGGGGAGAGCCGTCCAGAAGAGACACTAAGTCCGAGAACCACACTCGAGACGGCCAGTGAGGGGCTACCAGTAACAGACGGACCCCTTCCCGGCGAACCCTCTCCAGAACACCCGGAAGCATTGATATTGGGGGAAATGCATACAGGTGTAACCTCGGCCACACCTGCACCATCGCATCCAGTCCGAGAGGAGCTGGGTGCGTTAGGGAGAACCACATGGAACAATGTGACGTCTCTGATGATGCAAACAGATCGACTTGAGCTTGACCAAATTTCTCCCAAAGGAGCTCCACCACCTCGGGGTGAAGTCTCCACTCCCCGGGCCTCAGCCCCTGCCTCGACAGGATATCCGCTCCCAGATTCTGATGCCCCGGAATATATACCGCCCTCAGTGACCGCAATTTCCCCTGGGCCCATAGGAGGATCTGATGGGCCTGCCTGCATAAATGTCAGACCCCCTTGATGGTTGATATAAGAGACCACCGATGTGTTGTCCGTGCGGACAAGCACATGGCGACCTCTCAGGTCTGGCAGGAAGTATTTGAGAGCTCGGAATACCGCCATCATTTCTAGCCGATTTATGTGCTAAGAACGTTGATGGTCCTGCCAAAGACCTTTCGCCGAGCGGCCACTCATGACCGCCCCCCATCCCGTGAGGGAAGCATCCGTCGAAAGCGTTACGCGTCAACAAGAAGCCCCCAGCACTGGGCCCTGGGCGAGGAACCAAGGTTTCTTCCACATGACCAAGGCACGAAGGCATCGCCGCGTGACCTTGATCGTGCGAAATGGATTTCCCCTCGGAGAAAACCCCTTGGTCCTGAGCCACCACTGCAGAGGTCTCATGTACAGAAGGCCAAAAGTGATTACGTTGGATGCAGCTGCCATGAGCCCCAACAGTCTCTGAAACTGTTTCACAGTGAGTGACTGGCCTAGTTTTACCCCCTTTACGGCTGTGAGAATCGCAGAAATACGTGCAGGAGACAGACGTGCTTGCATTGTTGTCGAATCCCAAATTACACCTAAAAAAGTGGTCCTCTGAGCTGGGAGGAGCACACTCTTCTTGGCGTTGAGCCGCAACCCCAAACCTCTTTATTTGAGACAGAACGACATCTCGATGCCGAACTGCCATCTGCTCTGACTGAGCTAGAATCAACCAATCGTCTAGATAGTTTAATATGCGAATGCCCTGGAGTCTCAGAGGAGCCAGAGCTGCATCCACACATTTTGTAAAGGTGCGGGGTGATAAACCTAGGCCGAAGGGGAGAACCCGATACTGGTATGCTTCGCCCCCGAAAGCAAACCTCAGGAACTTCCTGTGATGATGATGGATAGATACATGGAAGTACGCGTCCTTCAAGTCTATTGTGACAAACCAGTCCTCGGACTGAATCTGTGACACAATCTGTTTGAGCGTAAGCATTCTGAACTTGAGTTTCTGAACTCTGCTGTTTAATTGACGCAGATCTAGAATACGACGCAACCCCCCATCCTTTTTCTGGAACAATGAAATAACGGCTGTAAAACCCTGACTCTCTGCTGGGAGGAGAAACCCTTTCTATAGCCCCTTTTTTTAGAAGTACTTGCGTAATTTTTTAGAAGCGTCATACTTCTTGTTCCATAACCAGAGTCTGCTCGGAGTTCACCACTGTGGGAAGTACTCCTTGAAATCTGGGCGGACGAGAACCGAACTGAATTCTGTAACCCTTTTCTATTACATTCAGGACCCACTGCGAAATATTTGGTAGAAGTTTCCACGCTACCAGAAATTCCGCTAAGGGAACCAGTCTCTCGAGACTGGCCTCTGGATTTGGTTGAACAGTCATTCCGGTGCCCTGAAACGGCGAACCGACAGGGAACAACCGAACTGACCGTTCTACGATCCTCCTCGGAGGACCGTGTGGGGACGCTGACACAAGTGGCAGCGCTGCAACTCTCCTCTGAGAATCGCCCCCCAGAGGGCGCCGAGGAGGAACGGTTCCTCGAAACCGTCCCTCCCCGGAGGGGACCACCCTCAGAAGCCTGACAGCCTGGGCGTCAGGACTTCTTCTTAGTCCAAGCTCTCTTAGAGATGACGGCCCTCAGATCCTGTCTACCCCTAACAGGCTTGGACTGCGACCGCCACCCAGACTCCCCAGGTTGTGAAGGAGCCCGAGCGGCGACGCTCTGCTTTTGTTGCACTCTGTGCTGCTGTGAGGAGCTCGTAGACGGCCGAGTCTCGGGTACATTGGACCGGCGAGGAAGAAACCTCTGGAGCGCCGCAGATTGTTCTTTTCTTGAAACCTATCGACGACACAATTTCTAGCGTCGCCGAACAGACTTGTAGGCGAAAGCGGCGCATCCAGAAGAACAGACCTATCTTTATCTTTTATATCTGAAAGATTTAACCACAAATGACGTTCCGTGGCCACCAGGGCTGCCATAGATCGACCCACAGATTTGGCCGTCTCCTTGGTGGCCCGGAGAGATAGATCTGTTGCACGACGCAATTCTCGAATTGCGTCAGCGCTGACTTCCTCACAATTGTCCATGTCTTTCAGCAGGTCAGCCTGGTATGCTTGTAAAATAGACATAGTATGTAAGCATGCCGCGGCTTGACCTGCTGCCGAATATGCTTTACCCACCAGCGAAGATGTAGCTTTTAATGGCTTGGTGGGTAACGTCGGGGCTTTCAGAGATGACGCTGTCTCGGGGGAGAGATGGCTCGCGAGCGTCTCTTCCGCCGGAGGCATTGTCAAATAACCATAGTGAGAAATATCTTTTATTTTACTATAGTTAGCTGTCTGTGGATTATGTACTCTGAATGACACTGGTTTATTCCACCAGGGAATAAACGGAAGCTCCCGACGAGGAGGTCGTGATTTAGATGGTAAATATCTTTCATCTAATAAACTCTTTCGATTTGATTCACTCTCAACTTCATCTGCTGGCCAGTCAATATTTAATTTAGCAACAGCACGAGTCAAAACCTCCATAAGCTCCTCATCAACATGGGAAGAAGCTGGCGAGGACTCATATTCCCTTTCTGTATCAACACTGACGACATCCAATTCCTCAGAACTGGATAGCCGCAGCATTGGTGCCTCAACCTGGGAAGGAGAAGCCGCAGAGCGGGCTCCTTCCTGGGCAGAGGCACTGGATTCAGCAGGTGTAAGGGCTGAGAAAGGGCGGGGCCCGTCTCAAACCCCGCTACTAAATCCATATGCGAACCCCAAGATGAAAGCCTCCGCTGTGCCTCGGCAGCAGCGGGACCCGCACCTCGGGGAGCGCAAACCGAACCGTCCTCCTCAAAGAACGCCCGGCGAGAGCGGGGCGTCCGCATGGACAGCTTTACGCAATGCTCACAGTCAGCTCCCTCGAGAACTGACTGGGCATGCTCCACTCCCAAACAAGCAACACAAAGCTGATGTGTGTCACCACCCGTGATGTAACGAGGGCAGGGAACAACACATTGCTTAAAATTTTGCTTGCTCTCCATTATATATATATATATATATATATATATATATGTGTGCTTGAACTCTGACAGACAACAGTAAATAGACAAGGACAGATATACAGAGAGCGCTTGCTGAAGGCACAGAAGCTAACGCGATCTGTGTCAGCGGGGCTGCCTTATAGTTTCCTGGTCGATGACGTCGCCTATGACGTCTCGTCTTTCCATTGGACTGATTATACACGTGCTTCACAACGCAATCACGCAGGGCATTCCCACCGCGTCTCAAACGCAGCTCGAGTTCCCTTGAAAGGGAACTTACATTGTTTGAAAATATTGATTAGAATATTGATATAAAACAGATATTTCTAATTCTGCGTATCTGAGTTTTTGTGTAGGCTAGTCCACTGGTAGTGTATAGGAATTTACTCTGATTCTACTTTACTCTTTCCCCACCACTGACTGAATTTTCCAGCTATCCATGTTTTCACAGTTATACGGTGGGGGCCCTATGACACATCTTCTAGTACAGAATCTCCGGATCAAAATACAGGAGAAGAAGAAGCTGAAACAAGTGATAGAAGATTGCTCACTCAAATGTAAAATAATGTGATCATCAAACATTAAACAGCATGTAAATGGTTTTCCCCAGAACACAAGAGATACAGAGGACAAAAGTGATGCCAAATGCTGTGTGACGCAACATACAGGACCACTCAGTCAAAACTGCTTAATATTACCAAATGAAATGAAGCGTAACCCATGAAGAGAAAACGACTGTGAAGCTTTGGGGGTGTTGGACTCGATCTACTCCATCTGTGTTTTGATCATCGTTCTGAATCTGATCAGAGGCGTGTAGTCTTTGACAAAAATTGGATTTTCTCAACTTTTTTGTTTAAAATGTTGCCTTTCTTTATGAAACTTACCGACATTCAAGCGTTGATAAAAAAGGATGCATGAAGCTAATAAAATGTTTTTAAAATTAAAGTACAGTTAAAGGTATTTTTCAAGTATAAAAAAAATATTATCTACATTTGAACATAGTAGGATACTGAGAGTGCAAAAATAATATATAAATAGTACACTAAGTATAATGTTATGTTCACTTAAAGCAAACTTACAAGTATACTTGCAGTATAAACTACTAAACTAGTAGTTTACTGGGAGTACACTTCAGTGTGTACTTTCATAAACTAAAAAATGTACTACTTGTATTAAAATAGTAAACTACTAGTATACTTATAAGTTTACTTGTAGTACAGATGCATTACAAATGAGAAACCTAGTTGTGTACTTAAAGTTTACTACTCTTACACGTATAGTACACTTAAACGTATACTTTTATATACTAAAAGTGGGCCAATTTAATCCCAAGCAGTATTGAAATAGTACACTTACAAGTTTACTACAAGTACACATTGATATTAGTATACTTACTACATAAAGTATACTTAAAAAATATACTTGAACATTACTTAAGTATACTTAATAAAATTAACTTGAAGTATACTTCTTTTTTGTAAGGGTATATATGGGAAAGATGGGGATAATGTTAACCAATGTAAATAAGGACCTGTACAAGAGTAAAGCAAACAACACTGATTCTTTGTTGATTTCCACATGAAAATGGAAATGCAATAGTAATGAGCCTGCTATTTCAATGAAGTATATCTTAGCCTATATCTGATCATATACTACTCTACTCCTTTAGAAATAGACTTGTTAGTGTTTTAAATAATGTTTTTATGGCAGTGTATATGATAATTTAGATAAAAATAATTGTAAAACTTTTCCATTTGATCCTCTTTTGATGAGCTGCAAGTGCTAAAAGAGCAATTAAACAAACATTACCTGTTGTGTTGCTAATCTCTCCTGGAGGGCATGGAATACAGTCAAAACAACAGATGGGTCCACAGCTTTCCTAGTGCCTAGCTCTCACTGCACACAGACACAGGCGCCTGCCACACATTAGGGAAACGCTACTTGAACAACAATAGAAAAATAATATGCCATGTGACATGTTTGCACATGTTTCCACACGTTTGTCTTGTGGATCTGAGCCTATACGATGCATTACTGCATCTCATGCACTTGGGTATTTAGTTATGATTGGAAAGTTGATTTGAAAATTTGAAAATTTTGATTTGGGGTGTGAATGAGTGTGAGTATGGGTGTGGGAGTGTTTGTTTTTGTTATATTGTCTTTAAATTGGGATTTAATAACGATAAAATTATGTGCAGAGATTATATGAGTGGTTCAATGGAAAATTTACAATTGATAAATGGCTAATTTTACTAAATTACATAGAAAGGGATTAAAATTGGCACATTTAAATATACGTAGTCTTAGAAATAAGGTGACTGACATTACAGATATTCTATTAAAAGGAAATTTACATATATTAGGAATCACAGAGACTTTTTTGGACTCCACATTTGAAGACTCCTCACTTCATATCCAAGGGTATAGTATTTATAGGAAAGACAGAAATGCAAGGGGTGGTGGAGTTGCTATCTTTATACTGGACCATATACCGGTAAAAATGAGAGCAGACTTAATGTTGTATGAGATTGAAGCATTATGGCTTCAAGTCCATATTCCACATTTAAAGCCGTTACTGGTTTGTTGCTGTTACCGTCCTCCTAATGCAAACTTAGCTTATTTAGATAAATTATGTACTATGATAGACAATGTGTGTGATAATCAAAACGAAATCTATATTATGGGAGACTTTAATATAGACTGGAACTCACTACAATGTCCTTTAAGGAATAAGCTTCATTCTATCACTGAGGCATGTGGCTTGATACAAGTTGTGTCCAAGCCAACTAGGATTTGCAATACGAGTAATGGATCTAGAACATCGACTCTGATTGACCATATTTTTACAAACTCTGGTGATCTTTGTACTGAAGCAATATCAATCCCAATCGGCTGCAGCGATCATAACCTAATAGCAATGGTAAGAAAAACCAGGGTTCCTAAAGGAGGGCACAAAATAATAGTTAAAAGATCATATAAACACTTTACTGAAGATGGTTTTATTGAGGATGTCAGAAATATTTGTTGGGATGATGTCTTGAGGAGTAATAATCCAGATCATGCAGTTGAAACATTTAACAAAAAGTTTTTAGAAGTAAGTGATAAACATGCCCCTCTGAAAAAGAGAACAGTAAGGAACATAAGAGCTGGCTGGATTGATACTGAACTTAAGGACTGTATGGAACAAAGAGATGAGGCTAAGAAAGTGGCAAATATTTCTAATTATGAATCAGATTGGCAGGTATACCGAAGGATAAGGAATTATGTAACTAAATTAAACAAAAAGAAAAAGAAGTGGCATTATAAAAATCTGATTATAAATGAGAGGCATGACAACAAGAAATTATGGAGTATCCTAAATAATATGTTGGGAAGGAATGCTAGATCTACTCCATCATTTCTGGAGTCTTGTGGTCATTTTATTACAAAGCCAGTGGATATAGCCAATCACTTAAATAACTATTTTTGTGATAAAATTGAAAAACTACGAGGTGATATGGAACAAACAAATAATACAAAAGCAGAAATTTTAATTACAAATATAATATTATGGCAGGAAAGACTTGCAGTTTTGAGTTTATGAACGTCACTGTGAACCAGGTTGAAAAGTTACTAACAGAATGTAAAGAAAAACCATCAGGTGTAGATAATATTGATGCAAGATTATTAAAACTTGTTGCAAGGTTAATTGCGGTTCCAGTTGCGCATATTCTGAATTTGAGCTTTGATAAGGGTATCTATCCACTTGCTTGGAAAATGGCTAAAATTGTACCTTTACCAAAAAGCAGCACTGTACCATTCTGCGGTTCTAACAGTAGACCAATCAGTCTGTTGCCTGCTCTGAGCAAAATTTTGGAAAGGATTGTTTTTGAACAAATTCAAGAATATTTTTCTGATAATGACCTAAATACAGATTTCCAACATGCATACAGAGCAGGTCACTCAACCACTACTGCTATTGCTCAGATGACAACTGATTGGTTGACAGCAATAGATAACAGAATGTTTGCAGCAGCTGTTCTGTTAGATTTCAGCTCGGCTTTTGATCTTATTGATCACAACCTTCTGTTAAGAAAGATGCAATGTTATGGGTTTAGTTCGGCAGCATCAATTTGGCTTCAGAATTATTTAATAAACAGGAGACAAACTGTTTTTTTTAATGGAAGTTTTTCGGAGGAAAAAACTGTTTGCTGTGGCATACCACAGGGAAGCTGTCTAGGACCACTTCTCTTTTCTATATATATAAATGACTTGCCATTGGTTTTAAGAAAGGCAAAGATCGCAATGTATGCTGATGACTCAACTATTTATTCTTCCCAAAGTACAGTGCAAGATCTGGAAATTGTTTTAATGGAGGAATTAAAATCTGTAATTGAGTGGGTCACAAATAACAAGTTAGTTCTAAATATTAGTAAAACAAAAAGTATAATTTTTGGAACCAGATACATGCTGTTGAATGAACCCAGACTGAATATTGTGGTCAAGGATATAAATGTTGCACAAGTACAAGAGACCAAACTACTTGGTATAGAAGTGGACAATAAATTATCATGGTCTAGTCACATAAATGCAGTAGTACGCAGGATGGGTAGAGGTCTCTCGATGGTTAGAAGGTGTTCCAACATGTTGCCTTTTAACATGACTGCAGATGTTATAAAAACTGTTGTACTGTCACAATTGGATTACTGTTCCGAGATTTGGTCTTGTGCTGCAGCAGCACATATAAAGGCCATACAAACAGTTCAAAACAGAGCAGCTCGGTGTGCACTTCGATGCCCACTAAGAACCAATGTGAACATGATGCATAATGTCTTGTCATGGTTAAAAGTAAAGGAGAGATTATTAGCCTCATTGCTAAATTTGACAAGGAACATTGTCATTACCAAAATTCCAAATGTGCTTCAGCAAAAGCTATGCTTTAGCTCTGATGAACACAGCTATGAAACCAGGCATGCCACGGAGGGTAGATTTAAACTACCCAAAGTGAAAACCATCTGTGGAAAAAGTACAGTAATGTATAGAGCAATGTATAACTGGAACATTTTGCCAAGTGATATCATTACAGCAAATAGCAAATACCAATTTAAAGTCCTTGTGAAAAAGCATCTTTCGTGTTAGTTGAATGTAAACTTAAGGTTGCAGTCAGTCACAATGATGTCTAATGTTTAAGTCTAAATGATGAATTTTTGCTACTGTAAGAGCTATGATATGATAGTATTAATTAATTATGAGTCAAGTAATCTCTCTTTTATTGCTGAAATAATTGTAGAAATCAGGTCCTAGGTATATGTATTGTGTATATGTATTGTGAAGCATCCTGGGCTTGACTGAGACCTGGATTCGTCCTGAAGACTCAGCAACCCCCGCTGCTCTCTCTAGCAATTTCTCCTTTTCTCACTCCCCTCGCCAGTCTGGGAGGGGTGGCGGGACAGGGCTTCTCGTTTCCAACAATTGGAAATACTCAGCGCTCTCTTCTCTATGCAACAACAATTCATTTGAATATCATGCTATCACACTTACAACTCCCAGTAAGATCCATATTGTAGTAATTTATCGCCCCCCAGGTCAGCTGGGTAACTTCGTAGAGGAGCTGGATGTGCTGCTGTCCTCCTTCCCTGAGGACGGCACCCCACTTCTAGTCTTCGGTGACTTCAACATTCATCTCGAAAAACCACATGCAACAGACTTCACCTCTCTACTAGCCTCCTTCGATCTCAAACGACACATCACCACAGGTACTCACAAATCAGGCAACCAACTGGACCTGGTTTACACACGCAACTGCATCACAGACAACATTCTGGTGAGGCCTCTCCATGTTTCAGATCATTTCCTCATCACCTTCAGTCTACAACTCGCTACCCCTGCGCCACCAACCCCACCACCAGTCACCCTCAGGCGAAACCTACGCTCACTTTCCCCCTCCCATCTCTCCTCTGCCGTGTCATCTTCTCTTCCCCCACCCTCACAATTCTCATCTCTGGATGTGAATACTGCAACGGATACCCTATGCTCCACACTAACCTCTACTCTAGACAAAATCTGCCCTCTCTCCTCCAGGCCAGCACGCGCTACTCCTTCTAACCCCTGGCTATCTGAGGTTCTTCGTGAACACCGGACCGAACTCAGGGCAGCGGAGAGGAAATGGCGCAAATCAAAAGACTCATCTGACCTGAGTATGTATAAATCTCTCCTCTCGTCCTTTTCTGCTGATGTTCATGCTGCAAAATCTTCATATTTCCACAACAAGATCAACAGCTCCTCCAACGCACGACTACTCTTCAAGACATTCAACTCACTCCTCTGTCCACCTCCACCACCACCCTCCTCCTCCTTAACTGCCGATGATTTTGCAAACTTCTTCACCAACAAAACAACAACTATCAGCAGTCAATTCTCAGCTCCACACACACAGGAACCCAGACCGACCCCTTCCACAGCCAATACCCCTCTGTCCTCCTTTTCGCCGCTAACAGAGGAAGAAGTATCTACACTTCTCCTCTCCAGTCACCCTACCACCTGCCCTCTAGACCCCATCCCCTCACACCTTCTACAAGCCATCTCTCCCACACTTCTACCAGCACTCACACACATCATCAACTCATCCCTCCATACTGGCACCTTCTCTACAGCATTCAAGCAGGCTCGGGTCACTCCACTGCTTAAAAAACCAACGCTAAACACATCTTTTGTAGAGAATTACAGACCCATCTCTCTCCTACCATTCATTGCAAAAACACTTGAAAGAGCTGTTTTCAACCAAGTAACATCCTTCTTGTCTCTAAACAACCAGCTGGATGTCAACCAATCTGGCTTCAAGAAAGGGCATTCAACTGAGACTGCATTACTGTCGGTCACAGAAGCCCTACGGATTGCAAAAGCTGCTTCCAAATCTTCACTCCTCATTCTCCTTGATCTGTCTGCTGCCTTCGACACCGTGAACCATCAGATCCTTATGTCCAGCCTCTCATCACTGGGCATCACAGAAACTTCACTCGACTGGTTTGAATCCTATCTCACAGGTAGGTCCTTCAAAGTCGCATGGAGAGGCGAGGTATCCAGAGCACATCAACTGACCACAGGGGTTCCCCAGGGTTCAGTTCTTGGTCCCCTCCTCTTCTCCATCTACACTACATCACTGGGACACATCATACAGGCACACGGTTTTTCCTACCACTGCTATGCTGATGACACACAACTCTTCCTCTCATTTCGACCAGATGATCCCACAGTAGCTGCACGGGTCTCGAGCTGTCTGGCAGACATCTCCACATGGATGAAGGAACATCACCTGCAGCTCAACCTGGCAAAGACTGAGCTGCTCGTCCTCCCTGCCAATCTGTCTCTACAGCACGACTTCACCATCCAGCTTGATTCAACATCAATCACCCCATCAAGGTCGGTCAGAAATCTGGGAGTAACGTTTGATGACCAGCTGACCTTCACAGATCACATTTCAAAGACAGCTCGATCATGCAGGTTTGCGCTGCACAACATCAGGAAGATCAGGCCTTTCCTAACTGAGCACGCAACACAACTCCTCGTCCAGGCCCTGGTCATTTCTAGGCTTGACTACTGCAATGCTCATCTGGCCGGACTTCCAGCATGTGCTACCAAACCTCTTCAGATGATCCAGAATGCTGCAGCTCGTCTCGTCTTCAACGAGCCCAAGAGGGCCCACGTCACCCCTCTGTTAATCTCTCTGCACTGGCTACCTCTCGCTGCTCGCATCAAGTTCAAGGCATTGACGCTTGCTTACAGATCTATCACACGCTCAGCTCCCTCCTACCTTCACTCACTCCCACGAGCCTACATCCCCACCAGACGCCTACGATCAATCAACGAGCGACGTCTCGTGGTTCCATCACAGAGAGCCACGGGATCACTTTCCAGATCATTCTCATTCACGGTTCCATGCTGGTGGAACACTCTCCCCACCCTCATCCGGAATGCAGAATCCCTGACAACATTCAAAAAACAGCTGAAAACCCATCTCTTCCATGAGCACCTAAACTCATAAAAAAAAAAAAATAATAAAAAAAAAAACCTTTCCCTTAAAATCCCACTTATCATGCTTATGCTACTCTGAATAATGTATGAACTTCGTATTCTGAACACTTCTTGCGTTGTTGTTGTCTTTTGCCTCTTCATGATGACTCGCTTAATTTAGTCCTGATTTGTAAGTCGCTTTGGATAAAAGCGTCTGCTAAATGACTAAATGTAAATGTAAATGTAAATGTATATACTGTGTGTATATGTGTGTGGGAGTGCATGAGTGCATGAGTGAGTGGGTGGGTGGGTGGGTGGGGTTTTGTGGTGTTTAGATATGCCAATGTTTTTAAACATTGTTTAGGTGTGTGGTGTTGTGATAAACTGGTGTAAAACTGTTTGAAGAGAAGCATGTTAGTTTGACTCCAGGAAGAATAGCTGTACTTGTTACAGCTAATGGAGATCAAAATAAATACAAATACAAAAGAGACTCTTACAATATTTAGGCCTCCTCCCCAGATGATGTTGACACAGAGTTGCATCATAGTAGCCAATTGTGGCTACCTCCATGGTGCCTTTTGTGACCTTTTGTAAGTTTACCAGTTTGTACCTTGCAGGGGAGTTGCCTTCACTATCAAAAAACAGTGTTTCTCCCCATTCATGCTGAAATTTACGGTTTGCAGATAATGTAAAACCTGTAATGATAGAAAAGGTTTTGTTTGTTCTTCTTCTTATTTTTAATTTGCAGTAATCTCATTTTGGATTCAGAATAACCTCCTTTTAGCAATGTGGAAACGAAAAATTGTAAAGCATATCATTTTAAAACGTACTCGGTTACCTAACGTAACCTCGGTTCTCTCTAGAAGAAGGAACGAGTATTGCGTAAGTTGCTTACGCTACGGGTAAAGTTGTCTTTTCTCGAGATCTGAAGCCAAAAATTATCCTTAATTTTGTATTTATTGTCAACGCAGTGCGGCAGCCAGCAGACCATAGCAGGCTGTATAAGCGTGCTCATTGGCTGACCTGCGGCAACTGCACAGTGCACAGAAACAAGTGCACAGGCGCATAGCGGGGAAAAAAACAGAGCGGCTCCGCCAGTCTGTGTATAGAAAATCTCACCCCTTAGTGCAGCTCACCAGAAGAGCTAGTAGTACATGAGAGTAGTCTGCACATGAACAAATGGGTAGAACGTACGTATCACTCATACTGATAACAGTTTAGCCTGCAAGGCGGGAACTTCCAGGTTATAAAATCTCATGAATGTAGAGGGGGAGGCCCAGCCTGCCGCCATACAAATGTCGTGAATAGAAATCCCGCTGGACCAAGCCCACGATGAGGCCATGCCTCTAGTGGGGTGGGCTCTAATGCCCATAGGGCACTGCAGGTGTTTGGACGCATAAGCTGCTGCGATAGCGTCCACTATGCATCTGGACAGGCTATGTTTCGAGGCAGCGAGACCCCACCAAATGAAACAAAGAGCTGCTCAGAACGCCTGAAGGCGGCGGAGCGTGTAATGTAAACTCTCAGCGCCCTGACGGGGCATAAGAGGTTATCAATGTCATCGCCATCAGATGCTGGCAGAGCCGATAGGGAGATGATCTGCGCCCTAAAGGGAGTGCCAATCGCTTTGGGGACGTATCCGTGTCTCATTTTGAGGATGACTTTGGAGTCATTTGGTCCAAACTCGAGACATGTGGGGCTAACGGATAGCGCGTGTAGATCCCCCCCACGTTTTACTGATGACAGAGCTATCAGAAAAACGGTTTTGAGCGAGAGGTATTTCAGATCCACGGATTCTAACGGCTCAAAGGGAAAAGCTTTCAGGGCCTCTAGGACCAAAGAAAGATCCCAAATAGGAACCGAAGGTGGCCGCGGGGGGTTCATCCTCCTGGCTCCTCTAAGGAAGTGGATGATAAGCTCGTTCCTTCCTATCGCACGGCTGCGCGTCGTCTCCGCGAACGCTGCAATAGCCGCGACATACACTTTGAGCGTGGAAGGGGACCTGCCCTTGTCCAACAGCTCTTGCAGGAAGGAGAGCACCCACGAAACCCCACACATGCGTGGATCCAGGCTCTTAGTAGCGCACCATTTGGAGAATACTGACCATTTAGACGCGTAGAGTCTTCTCGTAGAAGGAGCTCTAGACTGCGTGATCGTGTTCATGACCCCTTCTGGCAGATCAACGGGTATCCGTTGATTATCCACGCATGCAGAGACCAGCGCTCTGGATGGGGATGCCATATCGATCCACCGGCTTGAGAGAGAAGATCTTTCCTCAACGGGATCGGCCATGGGGCTGAGTGCGACAGCCTCACTAGCTCTGGGTACCAAATCTGGTTCTCCCATCGCAAGGCTATGAGGAGCACTGAGTGGCGCGTTTCCCTGATCCTCTTGATTACCTGTGGTAACAGCGAGATCGGAGGGAAAGCATACAGCAGGCGGCTGGGCCAGGTTTGGGCCAGCGCGTCCTCGCTCTTCGAGAGCTTGAAAGCGCGGGGGACGGCGAGCGAACTGCAATGAATAGCCCTGTTTCACTGTGCTCAGCACCCATTCTGACGCGCCTGGAATAGCCTCCCATGCTTTCGCATGCATGGCAAGGGGCAGAATGACCTCCGGGCTTCGATTACCGCATTCCGCGGGCTCGAGAACCTGATTCGGAGGCGCGGGCGCAGTGCGCGCGCTCTCGGTGCTTGAATACGGCGGCTCGCAGACAGCGATGGCTGGCCGTTTTACACACGATGTCCCGGTGGCATTGGACGGGGAACATATCGTGCGAGGAACGGCGCCGGGGGTAAAATGTAATGTCAGTATGTGTGAGCGCTCGTGAGCGGGCACAGCATTTACATCTGTGACATGACCGGTAGGGAGTGGCCGTGTAACAGAGCGTGCAGTGAGTAGGTGTGGGCACAGGGTTGTGGGCACATGACCTACATCTAACACTCTAGCGGCTTTTGTCCGCTTTATGAGAGTGGGCTCTGTGAGAGACATGGGGGTTATAGTGCTTGTGTGTAGGGCTGAACACAGAAACGTGGGCACATTTTCTACACTTAAAACACATGCGGCATGAGCCGGGCAACCAGACATTATACTCTTTTTGAGATTTCTCTGGGTCGCAGTGACAACAGCGGTTGTATGCAGGCGAGCGGGTTGTATTACTGGCTCGTTGGCTGCGAAATACACATCTGCAGTAGCCGTGACTACGGGGACTGACAGAGCGGGAAGCTTTGACGGTGGTCCGGCCGCGGCGGGACTTAACCGTCTTTTCCTCCTTTGATCTGCTAGGAGGACTTCGCGGGCTCGGGTTTCAGCGTGATTTTAGGCCGGGGTCCCCGCGGGGGAGGCGGCCTGTTGCGGCTGGTCGAGCGCGATCTAGGGCGGCCGCCCTGTCGTCGCTGCGAAGACGGAGGCTGAGCTGGACGCTGGGTGGAGCTTCGCGCAGGCTGGTCCCGAGGACGGCGTGCGGCTGAGCTCGAGCGTCGAGGCAGGAAAAGGTTCATAGCCTGTGTGGTCTTTTGTACCTCCGAGAAGCGGTCGACGATCCCATTGACTCCGTCGAGTCCGAAGCATCCGTCGAGTCTGTTCGGCGCTGGCTCCTTAGGCGGTGACCACTTGAGGCCAAGCTGGTCGACGGCCTTGGTGAGGAGGCGCAGAAGTTCCGCATCCTCGCCGGCTCGAGTGCGGCCGGATTCCTGGACTGACGAGGAAGCGGAGTGGTGCGAACCGGACCAATCCTCGCTGTCAGAAGCCAAGATGGAGCAGCTGTCAGCGGCGGCGTCCTCGTCCAGTTCATCCGCCTCGTCCCCTGAAACGGCGGCGGCGTGGGCGGGTGCCGGCGGCTGCGCATTCGGAAGGGGGGGCGGAGAAGGAGAGAGAGAAGCTTGAGGGAAGGGTTCCGGCGAGCTTTTATGCGCCACATCAGTCTCCGGTGGTCTCTGGGAGCGGCGCTTCTTTCTGCGCGGCCCGGCAGAGACAGGCGGAGTGACAGCTTTGTCATTGAAAGCTTCAAGTCGAGCCCGCAGGGTCGACATTGAATGCTCCCGCACTCAGGGCAGCCGCCCGAAGAGAGCGCGGTGGCGGCGTGCTCGCGGCCCAGGCAGAGAGCGCAGATCAGATGGCGGTCTCCGTTGCTGAGCGGGGCTCGGCACGAGCCACAGGAAGAGCGAGGCATTTTTACAAAAACGCCTCGCGCTCTTTTAGAGAGAAAGTGTGTGTCACGGCGGCAAACACACACAGCAGAAGAAGGATATGTCGCCCGATGGCATAGCAGGCACGGATGGCTGAAGGCGGCGAAGGCGGCCGGCTTCCTCAGACGCTTCCTGGGCTTGCTGGTCGCTTGATTCGACGGCGGCGGCTCTCCCAAGATCCAGCTAGGGCTTCGCTGAAGACATGAAAATCAGATTTCCAGCCTGTGAGCCCTTCCTTTATACACGCTAGCGGGCTGTGACGCGTGAAGGGCGCGACGTCACGCGGGGCTCACCGATAGGCTGCTGCAGTTGCCGCAGGTCAGCCAATGAGCACGCTTATACAGCCTGCTATGGTCTGCTGGCTGCCGCACTGCGTTGACAATAAATACAAAATTAAGGATAATTTTTGGCTTCAGATCTCGAGAAAAGACAACTTTACCCGTAGCGTAAGCAACTTGCGCAATACGAGAGAACCTCTCGTAAGAGAACTACACTTTAGTAACATCATATATGGTGACTTCAGTGAAAAAAAATAAAAATAAACTAATTTAATAGTAAATTGTTCATTCATCTTTTGTTTAAATCATGCAATTTACTTGGATTTTTACATACAAAAATATGGGAGGGGTTGACGTCCTGTAGAAAAGGGCCTAGTCCAGGTATTTGAGCATTGCATACAGTAAATCCTATAGATCCAATCAGCAAATTGTGACCTTGGTTATCAGCAAGAGTGTCATCTGTGATCCAGGCATCACTTCCGATCCACTGCAGTCCTGTAATATTTTGCCTGTATAGCTCATCCACCAGTATCTTGATCGCTCTGTGTGACATGAAAGCCATTATTACCTTAGATGTGGAGGTTCTGATAATGTCTACTATATTTGTTAAATAAGTTTTTGATCCTGTGCTTTCAAAAGCCTCTGAGTATTCAATACAAACTCCTACGGAAGAGGATTAGGGCCAAGCAATAATAAAAAAATAAAACCATCTCGAGATTAAAGTCAGTATAATGCGGGATTAAACTCGTTAAATTTCGAGAAAAAAAGTCGAAATACAATCTTGAGAATAAACTCATTAAATATCGAGAATAAAGTCGTTGTGTTTCGAGAAAAAACTCGTTAAATTTCGAGAAAAAAGTAGAAATACAATCTTGAGAATAAACTCATTACATTTCGAGAATAAAGTCGTTGTTTCGAGAAAAAACTCGTTAAATTTCGAGAATAAAACTCGAAATACAATCGTGAGAATAAACTCATTAAATTTCGAGAATAAAGTCGTTGTGTTTTGAGAAAAAAAGTCGAAATGAAATGTAGAGAATAACGCATTCGATCGATGTTCATTGCATCGCCTACTGATATCAACCTCATCGAGGTTTCTTGGTTTCCCAGGATACCATAAGACGCATTATTAATCGTTGTTGGTTGTGTACGCCTCCATCCACAGAATGTAACGACTGTAACCATCTATACAGCCATTAATGGCAATGCTGTACGGTTTTAATTTGTCATAGCTGTCCATATGCCAGAGTGCATTCGGGCCAGCGTAAGTGTACTGGCGTCTTCTCAAGCGTCTCCTTCGTCGAAATTCCACACCTTGAGGATCAACAAGTTTAATAATGCGTCTTATGGTATCCTGGGAAACCACAAAACCTCGATGAATTTCATGTTGGACAAAAGCGAGTAAATCGCACAAATCGGACTGATTTTTTCTTCTAAAAAGACCTAGCCGACCTAGACCTAAGAATGTTCTATTCTTTGTTACTGAAAGAAAGTCTAAAATATAGCTTGACTAAGTGATCCAACTCTGCCATGTCCTCTATCAGTAGGCTATGCAATGAACAACACTGATCGAATGCGTTATTCTGTACATTTCATTTTGACTTTTTTTCTCGAAACACAACGACTTTATTCTATAAATTTAATGAGTTTATTCTCAAGATTGTATTTCGAGTTTTTTTCTCGAAATTTAACGAGTTTTTTTCTCGAAATTTAACGAGTTTAATCTTGCATTATAATGACTTGGGATGGTTTTATTTTTTTATTATTGCTTTGCCCTAATCCTCTTCCTTATGGTGCGTTCACACCGAACGCGAATAGCGCGTCAGGCGCGAGTGATTTCAATGTTAAGTCAATGCAAAGACGCGTTACACGCGTAAAAAATTCCTGCGGCGCGAATGGGGCGTTTGAGGTTTAGAATCCATTATTTATGTAATTCTTTTGTCTTATATGAATTCAATAAAGAACTCTGTCTCGTATTCTGTCCAAACATACCGCGTCATCTATGTCAGTAGACCTGTAAATGTGCAAAAACTGTTTCCATTGCTTTCGAATTTTTCGAATTGCCTGAAAAACCACCTCATGCGAGCGTAAAAACTTTTTTGCGATAAATGGGAGTTTTTGCGAAATTGACGCGTTTCCATTGGCCGTATTTTCAATTCGCAATTTCAAATTGTGCAATTTGAAGGGTAATGGAAATGGTAATGGTAAGGGTAATGGCTATTGTCATTGTTTAAGGCTCCCACCCATGTCCATCCAAAATGTTTCACAAGCTGGTCCTTGGAATAGTTCTGAAGAAAGAAGGAAACTCTTTTCTGTTGCTCAGGCAAGCACAGGTAGTAAAATGACTGATCTGTGTGAACACAATTACAAATGTGAAACCGGGTGAATTTCATTCTTACGGTGACGCATTGCTGCCACATACATATTATTTTTTCCCCTAAATTATGTTGTAATAACGAGATCTTATGTCGTTAAAACGACATATTTTCTCGTAATAACGAGATCTTATGTCGTTTTAACGACATCTTTTCTCGTAATGACGAGATCTTATGTCGTTAAAACGACATCTTTTTCTCAAATAACGAGATGCTATGTTGTTAAAACGACATATTTTCTTGGCCTTATAAGGACAATAGTCATGTACAAAATATGCCTTTATCCACATAAAATTGATAGCCAATCACGCCTTTATCACACTACTACGCAGGGCCGGAGTGGGGCTACTTTTCAGCCCGGGAGTTTCAGGCCCAAGACCGGCCCACTTTTTCCATGGTGGAATTCCAAATTAGTACTTTTTCCAAATTGGATAAATGAAGCAACAGTTCAGCTCTTACTATTGTGTAGTTTGTATTAAAGGGATACTCCAATTTAAAATGAAAATTCTGTGATCATATACTCACCCTCATGTTGTTTCAAACCTGTATGAATTTCTTTCTTCTGCTGAACAGAAAGGAAGATATTTAGAAGAATATCAGTAACCAGACATTTTCTGGTCTCATTGACTTCCATAGTAGGAAAAAAAATATATACAATGGAAGTCAATGAGACCAGAAACTGTCTGGTTACTGATATTCTTCTAAATATCTTCCTTTCTGTTCAGCAGAAGAAAGAAATTCATACAGGTTTGAAACAACATGAGGGTGAGTATATGATGACAGAATTTTCATTTTAAAGTGGAGTATCCCTTTAACACCATGGTTCAACAAATAATGTAAAGGTTAAATAATAATTCACTTAGACTTTAGAAGCAATTGCGACTTTATTTCACACAATTCTAACTTTATATCATGCAATTCTGACTTTATAACACACAATTGTGACTTTATTTCACGCAATTCTGACTTTATATCTCACAATTCTGAGAAATAAAGTCATGTAAAGAGATGTAAACTCGCAATGTGAGATAAAAAGTCGCAATTATCTTTTAAAATGTTTTATTTTGTGGCGGAAACAAGCTTCCATACCTCCTGGCCTCTTCCTCCCATCCATCCTCCCTGACGCGTACCGTTACGGTAGGGCCGGTTTTGTGCTGAATTTCAACTCCCTGCCAAATTATGACCCCCCTCTTGAAGTCAGTACCTGATTGCCTAATCCTAACCCCACCCCTAATCCTAACCCCTCCCCTAATCCTAACCCCTCCCCCACAGGCCACAACTAATCCTAAACCTACCAATACTAGGGGGGTAGTAATTTGTTGGGGGTCAGAATTCGGCACAACACCGGCCCAGCTATCGGTAGGCGCCGGCGGTGCCGCGGTAGCCTACTCCTGAGAAAACGTTTTGGAAAAGACGGGCTATGGACCCAACCAACTCTATAGGAGGGGAGGGGAGAACTCCCTCACATGGTACAACCCATTCAGAGGCTGCGCGCTGCGGCTGAGGTGTCAGAATGCGGAATGTGTGTAGCCTAATGTAACTAACGTGACAAATGTGAAAAAAAAATACAAAAAAAAAAATTCCTCGACCGGCCCAAAATTGAGGTGGCCCACCGGGAATTCTCCCGATTCTCCCGATTACCCACCCCGGGCCTGCTTCTACGTTCAAAAAGCTGAAGCAAATAGTAGCAGCCCCCAATCAGGCAAAATTAATCAATGAGGCCCTTTTTTTTAAATATATTTTATATAGGCAATACGTTTTTTTTTTATATAATATATTATATATAAGATTTATTTTTGTTAGGCTATATCTTTATTACCTATAAATTTTAATTGTTTATTAATGAACTAGTCTTTTCTAAATCAGTGTAGGCTGCCTGCAAACATATCTCCATATCTCCGCTAGCCTAGATGACCCTTTCATACGGACAGGATTACATAATCAGATGGTACTGTACGTATTTGCTTTCGATTGGATTTTTTTCGTTGGTGGACATTTTTTATAAGCTTTATATAGATAGCTATATTTCTCATGTCTGTGAGGCTTGTCTCACTGTTTTTCAGTTCATTTTTGAGACGCGCTCCAATTCACAGAGATCATGAGAGCGCGCCCTGTTCGTTTTATTTTATTTTACAAAAGCACAACGTTTTCTTGTTGTTGTGAGTTTACACAAATAAAAGTAGTTGCGACTGATGTATTATTCTTTTCTGTATGACCAGAAATGGAGTATTTTAAGTTGTTTCCACTGTTGATAGGAAAATGCGAGTGATGGCACCTGCGCCTCCATGTCATGCAGTGCGCGCTCCACACTCCACACAAACACTTGGATATGCGCTTAATAATAGCGAACATTTATCTAGGTTAACGTTAGAGCGAGCGGCCATGCCATAGACGGATAAGTCCTCTTCATGTTTAACAAATCAAATTCTGTTGCATTTTATTGCGCCAGTTTGAAAAGGGCGGCTGAAACACTTAGCCTATACAGATAAATGCCCAACGCTGGTGTTTTTCTTTAAATACATTTGTTTAGGCTTTAAAATAAATATTGTTTGTGGGCTAATTAATGCCACAATAATTTGTTTATTTTATTGGCTACTTATATTTTTCATTTTTGTTTTGCATTGAATACCATTTAAAGGATTTGCTGTGCACTGCAATGCCATCCTCCCATAGAAAGACATGTTAAGAGCCACCTTTATTTTCTTTATAATAAAGGGTTTCTATGGGAGGAAAACACTTAACGTATAATTAAATGCATTGCGTTCATATTCTGGGCTTATCTGCTTTTCTGTAGGATAGTAGGTTTATTAATAAGGTGTGTAAAGCATTTGATCTTTATCACTGAAGTAGCCTATTAAGCCACATTAAGCTTTTTCTTTATTATAAGGGTTTTCTATGGGAGGAAAACGCATAGCCTAATGTGCAATTAAACGCAATGTTCGTATTCTGGGCTCATCTGCTATTAATAAGGTGTGTACAGAATTTGATCTTTTAACATGAATGTCCATTGGGGGCTGCTATTTCTTCAGCTTTTTGAACGTAGAAGTGTGATAAAGACATGATTGACTATCAATTTTATGTGGATAAAGGCATATTTTGTACATGACTACACATGTCCTTATAAGGCCAAGAAAATATGTTGTTTTAACGACATAGCATCTCGTTACTACGAGAAAAAGATGTCGGTTTAACGACATAAGATCTCGTTATTACGAGAAAATATGTCGTTTTAACGACATAAGATCTCGTTATTACGACATAATTGAGTGGAAAAAATAATATGTATGTGGCAGCAATGCGTCACCGTATATTCTTCAGTGCCTCTAATTTTTGTGCCTCTAAGATCATTGGTTATTCAGTTCAATTTATTTGTATAGCGCTTTTCACAATACATATCGTTTCAAAGCAGCTTTACAGAAAATGCATGTATCTACATTACAAGTTAGAGTGATCTGTTATCAGAGGTGACTGTCCAAGTACATATAATCACGCAGTTAGCTAACTGTGTATTAACATAAGGCAAAAGCAATAAGTTCATTTAAGTCATTATTACTAGTTGTGAACAATAATTACAAATGCAAATGAATGCAAATGAAACATGCTTATTCATCTGTATAATATATGTTCAGCTTTTGGTTTATAATATATAAACAAATATGAAATAATCCAATATTTTAGGAACTTTAAAAAAAAAAGTTCCTAAAATATTGGATTATTTCATATGCACCAAAAAGGTGCAGTTTATTTTGTCAGTGACATCATCTTGTCCATTGGACAGTGCAGACTGAAGAATATTAGAGAATCCACAGGCATTAAAGATTTCATATCCCAGAGTGTGGTTTGGGAGTACATTTCAGTTTTTATTTATTTCTTCTATTGTAAAGATCATAGTGCATGCAATTTTAAATTCCCTGTAATTGATACTACAGAGATTAAAAAAATAAATAAAATAGGACAGACAAGTAAGGACCACTTCTGCAAAGCACAAATATGTAAAATGTACTTCAAGAATAGGCCTGCTCACAAAAATTACCTGGTGTTGATTTTTGGCCCACACTATGCTGATGTTGTTAAATGAAAGCTGAAATCCTGGTTGTACAGAAGCATCAAAGAAACCCACTTTAACAAACTCTGTTGTTCCATCCTTCCCCTGCTGCCAGTTCAAGTGTTTCATATCTTGCTGCCGGATCTCCATTTTTATCAAAGAACACCTTTTCACTGGTTTCGGTGTAGAAGCTCACTTCCGTCAAGGCATTAAGTACCTGTAAAAGCAAAAAAATTACTTGAGTAAATAAATGAGTGCAATTGACATGACTGTTTCCATGCAACTCATGCTACCTCCCATGTATTGTTGACTTTCTCTAAGCATTTGCGTTGGTTTGTGTCTAATTTTGAACATCTGATTATGATGTTCAGAGGATGAGCGACAGCATACACAGCCTTGTAAACATTATTGGCAATTTGTAATTCTGTAACATCTGTGTACTGGTTCAGCACATTGTCCAAACTTTCATAGCCTGTGCACATGCTTCTGCTTCCATCAGTTTGTTGTGAGGGAAGTTTACAATGGAATACTGTTTCCCACAACTCTTTATACAGATCTGTTCTGGAAGATGGGTTAAGTTTAGTAAAAAAAAAAAAATCCCTTAGGCCGTGTGTCCACCAAAGCGTTTTTAGCCAGCTGAAAACGCTAGACGCTCTGCTGAAAACGCCTAGCTGTGGGCGCTTGAGAGCGTTTTGGCAGAGCAGCGTTTTTTCAGTTGAGACGCTTCGTTGCTATGATACAGAGTATCCGCGGCACAGTTTACTTGTAACTGATTTCGCAGATAATTTGTCTAAAAATGTCGACACAATGTAGAGTACTTGCTCTGGTCCTTGCTTTTGTAACCGAATGAATGAATTAATTAATAAGATGAGTGAGGATGATTGACATTAGTGTATGGAAGCAGATTAGTCTCAAATATAATTCACGCAAAAAACATGATTCACAAATGCGTAGACAATTTCACATGCATGAAACCTAATTCACGTGCACACAAAAAAAATCCACGTGCGTGAAAAAAAAAATATATTCACAAAAAGCAATTCACATGCGCAAAATAAAATTATATACTCATAAAATACATTTCACAAATGCAAAACACAATTCGTAGATATACAACTGTGCACAAAAACCTTTGAATGTTTAAAATGTACGAGTGTATCCTTGCATTTGAATGTGCAAATCGTCATTCACGTACGAATCGCCTTAGATATGTGTGTGTGTGTGTGTTTTTGAGACTTTCCTGGCAGCATAACTAGTAACAAAAAGCAGTCGTACTCTTTAGCCAATCAGATTTAAGCTTATCAATCGACCAATCAGTATCACGTGAGGGCGGGCCTACCTACATGTTACGTCATCAGCTTTCGACCAGTTAATGGCTGAGCAGAGGTAAGTGCAGTTAATCGTTCATTTCTGTGTTAACTGAAGTTAAAGAAGTTTGAGATCAGTTGAAGCAATAGTTTATGAACTATTAACTGATGTAAGCAAGTGTTGTTGTAATCAGATGTCCCATATCGTGTCAAAAATGAAGAAGAATGATGCTCGTTTTGTATTTTAGCTGAAGGTACAGACAGCTCTCACAGCTACAATCACGCTAATGATTGCAAAACAATCATCTGTGGCCAATACCCATCGAGATTGTTCTTTAAATAGTGAATAGACCTATTTTAATGAGCACCCAGTGTTTTTTGACATTTGTGTATGATGTTAAATTATTATTAACACTTGTTTCCCTGAATTTTATCAGGATTACTCACTTTGGTGTGGCATCTGGATAGCAGTCACGAACATCTTAATTCATGTTGTTTCTTTATTCTCTTTTATACTTTTTTTTTTTTGCATTTATGTCTTAATTGGTAACATTTTATTAAAACGTTTCATTAGTTAACATGACCTAATAATGAACTGCACGTGAACAGCCTTTATTATTTTTTGTTAATGTTAACATTTACTAATACTTCATTAAAATCTTGTTAACATTAGTAAATGCACTGTAAACTAACAATGAACAGCTGTATTTTTAACTAACGTTAACAAAGATTAACAAACACAGCAACAAATGTATTGCTCATGGTTATTTAATACATGAACTAATGTTAACTTAGTTATTGTACCTTATTGTAGAGTGTTAGCAATATATTCAACATGCATTTCCTTATGTTTTGTGCTGTATTGTCATCGCAAGGTTTTTAAATAAGGTTTTTTATTGTCATCTTAAAGGGGACATATCATGCCAAATGCACTTTTTTAGCCCTTAAATGCATTTTGTTGTATATTTGGAGTGTTTAGAAGTACAGAAAATATGAAATTATTCTCTTCAGGTGCTTCGTTGATATCTTTATATTCTGTTTTGGTCATATTTTTCAACCTGTTCCGATTTTTCTGTTATCTATGACGTTTTTTGAACTATTACGTCACAGTATTTGCAGCGGAACTGCCAAATAAGGACATCGACTTCCGGCCCAACACTTCGAGCAATCCGCCATTTTTATTTCTCGTTGCAATTTTGTAGTCCAAGCTAAAGGATGCAGAAGTTACGAGAGGGTAAGTTAAAATGTTCGGTTGTTGGATGTAGTAACCCACACGCTTCATTACACCGTCTAATGTAGATAAACTGCCGCGCTTGTGACAAGGGCGCATGTTTAACTGAAAGAACGAGCAGAGAGAGAGACCCGGTCGCGCGCGTGCACGCGCGCTCTCTCTCTCTCTCTCTTCAGAGCCAGGCGAAAGTGTAAACAAGACATCACCGTCTCCAAACTAGACGCTGTCTTGCTCTCTCTCCCTCGCACATATTAATCAAAATAAATCGACACGGTGGTAAAAGGTCGGAAGACCAAAGTTTCATGTGTAAATACAGTACACACCAGTGCGATACATCCATATGAAGACGTTGTTCTACAGGTTCGTCGTCTTCATTTTCATCTCGCTCCGGCTCCAACTCTGGCTCGAACATGTAAGGCTGGCTGGACAAGTCTTGCGTTGTTGACATTTTGTTAATAACGTGTGAATAAAAAGTTTCTGTGCCGCTAGATAATCGTATCTCTGCTATCAAACTACAAAAATGGCCGAACGGGGTGGAGTTGAACCTCTGCAACCTGTAGAGGGGGCGGGGTATGAAGTGTCTCAATTGTATTTAAAGAGACCGCACCAAAACGAGTTGCTCTCAGATGCACATCAGAAAAGGGGTAGAAAAGGGGCCTGTGGAGCTATAATAATGAAGAATTCAGACCCAAGCATTGCAGTTCTATATAGCTTTATATAGACTACAAATGTATGATTTATATGTAAAAAGGAACAATTTAAAAGCATGATATGTCTCCTTTAAGGTCTCAGGACAATATTGTGAAGCATTCATTTTACTTTGCCTAGTAAAATAGGCAAATCTGATTTTATGCTGATAAGACAAAGCTACTTATCATAGAGAGGCAATTAAGATTATGTGACTAAGATTACTCAGTAAACTCTATTCAAATACCATCACTTAATTTCCCACGTCCTCTGTCTGACTCTGCACCTCTTGTACTATAGGGTTTTAGTACTTTAAATATCAGGACAAAATCTTATATGTCCTAACAGAGAGGTCTACTGATGACCGGACTGAACACAATTCATTTATTAACTTTTCACTTGATGTATTGCACTTATATTTATATACTCTAAAAGCAAAGTACACTCTGACTGGATCTCACAACTCCTGAAGAGACGTATATTTCTCTGTACTGAATATTGTGCTTCACAGTTTAGACTGTCAGTTCATGATCTTCACATGTAACAGGAACATTAATCATGATCAAGTCATTTTATATATTTTATTCCCAAAGGATTCAGAAACTTTCAAATTAATAAAACGTGTACATCAAATTGAACAATGTCTGAATCTTTTAATTCTTACAAGAACATTTAATAATGCATGCATAGCAAGGCTTTATTCCTAAAGCGTACATATAGTCCGCAGGAGACAAATTAATACAGTAACAATGCATCACTTTCAACCACTTGTTGAAACAACTGTCAAAATGGATGGCTTGCAACATGACTGTTTTAAAAGAATTACAGTAGAAATGGTAAGATCACAGTACTGGTTGTCTGCAACTTCATACATCATCTGTCTTGGAAATCTGAAACAATAAAACTACATAATATATGCAGATCAAAACATGTCTCCTATATATGCACGTCATTACATACATTATCATAAGTTGAATGTGTGGTGGACAGGACATGAAAATCCATCAATACTAAAAATAAATGTTTATATTCACATGTGGACTAAACAGCAGTTAATAAACTATTGCTTCAACTGATCTCTAACTTCTAAACACAGAAATGAACGATTAACTGCACTTACCTCTGCTCAGCCATGAACTGGTCGAAAGCTGACGACGTAACATGTAGGTAGGCCCGCCCTCACGTGATACTGATTGGTCGATTGATAAGCTTAAATCTGATTGGCTAAAGAGTACGACTGCTCTGTGTTAGGAGTGTTATGCTGCCAGGAAAGTCTTAAAAACACACACACACACACATATCCAAGGCGATTCGTACGTGAATGACGATTTGCACATTCAAATGCAAGGATACACTCGTACATTTTAAACATTCAAAGGTTTTTGTGCACAGTTGTATATCTACGAATTGTGTTTTGCATTTGTGAAATGTATTTTATGAGTATATAATTATATTTTGCCCATGTGAATTGCTTTTTGTGAATATATTTTTTTTTCACGCACGTGGATTTTTTTTGTGTGTACGTGAATTAGGTTTCATGCATGTGAAATTGTCTACGCATTTGTGAATCATGTTTTTTGCGTGATTTATATTTGAGACTAATCTGCCTCCATATTAGTGAGTACCTATCAGCAAGGAACATTTAAGACCTGGTTGGCTGTAGCCTGGGATGAGTCACGTCCGGCTCCTTCCCTTCCGTTGTTGACGGTAACTGCAGGTATGTGCTGTTAGCCTCTAGCAGTTTGTTAAGTTGGCTTGAGAAAGCCAACTTACTGAAATCCTATTTAAACTTATTATTATTATTCTGACCCTAAAAATTTACAAGACAAACTCCTCCTAGAGCTTTAACTCTACATACTCCAAATTCGGCTCAGACACTCAAACTGATCTGACTCGAGTTGCTTTATCTTTTCAGACTGATCGGACTTACGGTTTTCCTACAAATGACGATCAAAACTCGAAAAAACTCATTCAAAAACTCCCATTGACTTACATTGGGGAGTTCTAAAAATTTCAAACCGACAAAAATTTAAATCTAAACACCTTGAAGACTAAACCAAACTGCCGTTCTATATACTATATGAGCCATTGAGACTCATTTAAACTAATGAACTCTAAACTATAAACACTTATAAACTAACTAACTTATAAACTCATGAATTCATAAACTTATGAACTCTTAAACTCATAAATTAATAAACTCTGAACTCTTAATCTCATTTAAACTTATAAACTCTAAACTGATTTAAACGTATAAACTCAAAACTCAAGAACTCATACACTTATAAACTCATCAATTTATACACTTATAAACTCTAAACTCAGACACACACACTGAGTTTGAGTGAGTGTGTGAGCGAGTTAGTGTGTGTGTGTGTGTGTGTGTGTGTCTATCTAACTTATTTATCTATCTGTCATAAACTTCAAACTACTGTAAACTACTTTAAACTTCAAACCACTATAAACTTCTTAAGTTTAAATCTTCCAGCTCCCAGGCAACTCCATAGCAACCAAACTCGAGTACCCTAGCAACCGTTTTGTAAGACCTATATCTCTGTATCAGAACATCGTATAGAGATGAGGTTTGGCTCTTTTGACTCATGCTAGCAAACAGCACTTCCAACATGCTACACATGCTAGCAGTGAATAGCTACATGCTAATAGTGATTAGTTTAGTGTTAAATCATGCCAAGATCATTCTAAGAACTCTATAAAAACTCCATAGTAACCATCTGTGACAACTACCAACCACCTAGTAAGACCATATCAACCGCCCTGAATACCTTAGCAACCGCCTAGCAACACCATAGCAACCACCAGAACACCCTAGCAACCGCCTAGCAACACCATATCAACCACCCAGAATACCCTAGCAACCGCCTAGCAACACCATAGCAACCACCCAGAACACCCTAGCAACTGCCTAGCAACACCCTAGCAACCACCCAGAATACCTTAGCAACCGCCTAGCAACTGCCTAGCAACCACTCAGAACACCCTAGCAACCACCCAGAATACTCTAGCAACCACCTAGAACTATTTTTCTAACTAACTTATCTATCTTTCTTTCTCCTTCTAACTAATCTATGTCTTTCTAACTAACGTATCTATCTTTCTTTCTCACTAATCTATCTTTCTAACTAACTTATCTATCTTTCTTTCTTTCTTACTCATCTACCTATCTATCTTTCTAACTAACTTATCTATCTTTCTTACTAATCTATCTATCTTTCTAACTAACTTATCTATCTTTATTTCTAACTAATCTTTCTTTCTTTCTAACTAACTTATCTATCTTTCTGTCTTTCTTACTAATCTATCTATCTTTCTAACTAATTTATCTATCTTTCTTTATTTTTTACTAATCTATCTATCTTTCTAACTAAATTATCTATCTATCTTTCTAACTAACTTATCTATCTTTCTTTCTTTCTTACTAATCTATCAATCTTTCTAACTAACTAACTTTTCTTTTTTTCTTTCTTTCTTTCTTTCTTTCTTTCTTTCTTTCTTTCTTTCTTTCTTTCTTTCTTTCCAACTAACTAATCTATCAATCTTTCTAACTAACTTTCTTTCTTTCTTTCTTTCTAACTAATCTATCTTTCTTTCTAACTAATCGATCTATTTTTCTAACTAACTTATCTATCTATCTATCTTTCTTTCTTTCTTTCTTTCTTTCTTTCTTTCTTTCTTTCTTTCTTTCTTTCTCTTTCTTTTTAACTAATCTATATATCTTTCTAACTTATCTATCTTTCTTCCTTTCTTTCTTTTTAACTAATCTATCTTTCTAACTAACTTATCTATCTATCTTTCTTACTAATCTATCTATCTGTCTTACTAACTTGTCTATCTTTCTTTATTTCTTACTAATCTATCTATCTTTCTAACTAACTTATCTATCTTTCTTTCTTTCTAACTAATCTATCTATCTTTCTAACTAACTAACTTATCTTTCTTTCTTTCCTACTAATCTATCTATCTTTCTAACTAATTAACTAATCTATCTTTCTTTCTAACTAACTAACTAACTAATCTATATTTCTTTCTTTTTAACTAATCTATCAATCTTTCTAAGTTATCTTTCCTTCTTTCTTTCTTTTCTTTCTTTCTTTCTTTCTTTCTTTCTTTCTTTCTTTCTTTCTTTCTTTCTAATCTATCTATCTATCTTTCTAACTAACTTATCTATCTTTCTTTCTAATCTATCTATCTTTCTAACTAACTTATCTTTCTTTATTTCTTACTAATCTATCTTTCGAACTACTTATCTATCTATCTTTCTTTCTTTCTTTCTTTCTTTCTAATCTATCTATCTTTCTAACTAACTTATCTTTCTTACTAATCTGTCTATCTTTCTAACTAACTTATCTTTCTTACTAATCTATCTATCTTTCTAACTAACTTATCTTTCTTTTTTTCTTTCTTTCTAACTAATCTATCTATCTTTCTAACTACTTATCTATCTTTCTTTCTTACTAATCTATCTTTCTAACTAACTTATCTATCTTTCTTTATTTCTTACTAATCTATCAATCTTTCTAACTAACTTTTCTTTCTTTCTTTCTTTCTTTCTTTCTTTCTTTCTTTCTTTCTTTCTTTCTTTCTTTCTTTCTTTCTTTCTTTCCAACTAACTAATCTATCAATCTTTCTAACTAACTTTCTTTCTTTCTTTCTTTCTTTCTAACTAATCTATCTATCTTTCTAACTAATCTATCTATCTTTCTAACTAACTTATCTATCTTTCTTTCTTACTAATCTATCTGTCTTTCTTTCTTTCTTTTTAACTAATCTATCTATCTTTCTAACTACTTATCTATCTTTCTTTCTTACTAATCTATCTTTCTAACTTATCTATCTTTCCTTCTTTTTAGCTTATCTATCTTTCTAACTAACTTATCTATCTTTCTTTTTCTTACTAATCTATCAATCTTTCTAACTAACTTTTCTTTTTTTCTTTTTTTCTTTCTTTCTTTCTTTCTTTCTTTCTTTCTTTCTTTTTAACTAATCTATATATCTTTCTAACTTATCTATCTTTCTTCCTTTCTTTATTTCTTACTAATCTATCTTTCTAACTAACTTATCTATCTTTCTTTCTTTCTAACTAATCTATCTATCTTTCTAACTAACTTATCTTTCTTTCTTTCCTACTAATCTATCTATCTATCTTTCTAACTAATTAACTAATCTATCTTTCTTTCTAACTAACTAACTAACTAATCTATATTTCTTTCTTTTTAACTAATCTATCAATCTTTCTAAGTTATCTTTCCTTCTTTCTTTCTTTCTTTCTTTTTTCTTTCTTTCTTTCTTTCTTTCTTTCTTTCTTTCTTTCTTTCTTTCTTTCTTTCTTTCTAATCTATCTATCTATCTTTCTAACTAACTTATCTATCTTTCTTTCTAATCTATCTATCTTTCTAACTAACTTATCTTTCTTTATTTCTTACTAATCTATCTTTCTAACTACTTATCTATCTTTCTTTCTTTCTTTCTAATCTATCTATCTTTCTATCTAACTTATCTTTCTTACTAATCTTTCTAACTAACTTATCTTTCTTTTTTTCTTTCTTTCTAACTAATCTATCTATCTTTCTAACTACTTATCTATCTTTCTTTCTTACTAATCTATCTTTCTAACTAACTTATCTATCTTTCTTTATTTCTTACTAATCTATCAATCTTTCTAACTAACTTTTCTTTCTTTCTTTCTTTCTTTCTTTCTTTCTTTCTTTCTTTCTTTCTTTCTTTCCAACTAACTAATCTATCAATCTTTCTAACTAACTTTCTTTCTTTATTTCTTTCTAACTAATCTATCTTTCTAACTAATCTATTTATCTTTCTAACTAACTTATCTATCTTTCTTTCTTACTAATCTATCTGTCTTTCTTTCTTTCTTTTTAACTAATCTATCTATCTTTCTAACTACTTATCTATCTTTCTTTCTTACTAATCTATCTTTCTAACTTATATATCTTTCTTTCTTTCTTTCTTTCTTTCTTATTAGCTTATCTATCTTTCTAACTAACTTATCTATCTTTCTTTTTCTTACTAATCTATCAATCTTTCTAACTAACTTTTCTTTCTTTCTTTCTTTCTTTCTTTCTTTCTTTCTTTCTTTCTTTCTTTCTTTCTTTCTTTCCAACTAACTAATCTATCAATCTTTCTAACTAACTTTCTTTCTTTCTTTCTTTCTAACTAATCTATCTATCTTTCTAACTAATCTATCTATCTTTCTAACTAACTTATCTATCTTTCTTTCTTACTAATCTATATATCTTTCTTTCTTTCTTTCCAACTAACTAATCTATCAATCTTTCTAACTAACTTTCTTTCTTTATTTCTTTCTAACTAATCTATCTATCTTTCTAACTAATCTATCTATCTTTCTAACTAACTTATCTATCTATCTTTCTTTCTTACTAATCTATCTGTCTTTCTTTCTTTCTTTTTAACTAATCTATCTATCTTTCTAACTACTTATCTATCTTTCTTTCTTACTAATCTATCTTTCTAACTTATCTATCTTTCTTTCTTTTTAGCTTATCTATCTTTCTAACTAACTAACTTATCTATCTTTCTTTTTCTTACTAATCTATCAGTCTTTCTAACTAACTTTTCTTTCTTTCTTTCTTTCTTTCTTTCTTTCTTTCTTTCTTTCTTTCTTTCTTTCTTTCTTTCTTTCCAACTAACTAATCTATCAGTCTTTCTAACTAACTTTCTTTCTTTCTTTCTAACTAATCTATCTATCTTTCTAACTAATCTATCTATCTTTCTAACTAACTTATCTATCTTTCTTTCTTACTAATCTATATATCTTTATTTCTTTCTTTCCAACTAACTAATCTATCAATCTTTCTAACTAACTTTCTTTCTTTATTTCTTTCTAACTAATCTATCTATCTTTCTAACTAATCTATCTATCTTTCTAACTAACTAACTTATCTATCTATCTTTCTTTCTTACTAATCTATCTGTCTTTCTTTCTTTCTTTTTAACTAATCTATCTATCTTTCTAACTACTTATCTATCTTTCTTTCTTACTAATCTATCTTTCTAACTTATCTATCTTTCTATCTTTCTTTCTTTTTAGCTTATCTATCTTTCTAACTAACTAACTTATCTATCTTTCTTTTTCTTACTAATCTATCAATCTTTCTAACTAACTTTTCTTTCTTTCTTTCTTTCTTTCTTTCTTTCTTTCTTTCTTTCCAACTAACTAATCTATCAATCTTTCTAACTAACTTTCTTTCTTTCTTTCTTTCTAACTAATCTATCTATCTTTCTAACTAACTTATCTATCTATCTATCTTTCTTTCTTACTAATCTATCTTTCTAACTTATCTATCTTTCTATCTTTCTTTCTTTTTAGCTTATCTATCTTTCTAACTAACTAACTTATCTATCTTTCTTTTTCTTACTAATCTATCAATCTTTCTAACTAACTTTTCTTTCTTTCTTTCTTTCTTTCTTTCTTTCTTTCTTTCTTTCTTTCTTTCTTTCCAACTAACTAATCTATCAATCTTTCTAACTAACTTTCTTTCTTTCTTTCTTTCTAACTAATCTATCTATCTTTCTAACTACTTATCTATCTTTCTTTCTTACTAATCTATCTTTCTAACTTATCTATCTTTCTATCTTTCTTTCTTTTTAGCTTATCTATCTTTCTAACTAACTAACTTATCTATCTTTCTTTTTCTTACTAATCTATCAATCTTTCTAACTAACTTTTCTTTCTTTCTTTCTTTCTTTCTTTCTTTCTTTCTTTCTTTCTTTCTTTCTTTCTTTCTTTCCAACTAACTAATCTATCAATCTTTCTAACTAACTTTCTTTCTTTCTTTCTTTCTAACTAATCTATCTATCTTTCTAACTAATCTATCTATCTATCTTTCTAACTAACTTATCTATCTTTCTTTCTTACTAATCTATCTATCTTTCTTTCTTTTTAACTAATCTATCTATCTTTCCAATTAACTTATCTATCTTTCTTTTTTAACTAATCTATCTAACTTTCGAATTTATCGATCATTCTTTCTTTCTTTTTAACTAATCTATCTATCTTTCTAACTTAGCTATCTTTCTTTATTTCTTACTAATCTATCTGTCTTTCTAACTAACTTATCTTTCTTTCTTTCTTTCTTACTAATCTATCTATCTTTCGAACTAACTAATCTATCTTTCGAACTATCTTATTTATCTTTCTTTCTTTTTAACTGATCTATCTTTCTAACTAACTTATCTTTCTTTCTTTTTTTTACTATTCTATCTATCTTTCTAACTAGCTTAACAATCTTTCTTTCTTTCTAATGAATCTATCTATCTATCTCTCTAACTAACTTATCTATCTATCTTTCTTTCTTTCTAACTAATCTATCTGTCAAACTTTAAACTACTTTAAACTTCAAACTACTTTAAACTTCTTCAAACTCTCTGGTCCGGCTTTCTCAAGCCAACTTAAAGTTTGTCGCAACAAACTTTTTTTTCTAGTTCTTCTTCTTTTTCTGACTGCAAATTTTTGGACACTAACTCCTCCTAGACCGTTCAAGCTACATACTCCAAACTCAGGTCAGACCTTCATACTGTTCTGACTTGGTGTGCTATATCTTTTCAGACTGGTTTGAGTTACGGTTTTCTTAAAAATTAATATTAAAAATCATAAAAATCCCATAGACTTTCATTGCAGACTGCTCAAATTGAGCCAAGACTACGGTGGCCCATTAGTGCACAAACCAAAAACTCAAATCTAAACTCAGGCTTAGATCTATCTATCTATCTATCTATCTATCTATCTATCTATCTATCTATCTATCTATCTATCTATCTATCTATCTATCTATCTATCTATCTATCTTCAAACCTAATCTATCCATCTATCTATCTTCAAACCTTATCTATCTATCTATCTATCTATCTATCTATCTATCTATCTATCTATCTATCTATCTATATTTCTTACTAATCTATCTTTCTAACTAACTTATCTATCTTTCTTTCTTTCTAACTAATCTATCTATCTTTTTAACTAACTTATCTTTCTTTCTTTCTTTCTAACTAATCCATCTATCTTTCTAACTAACTTATCTATCTATCTTTCTTTCTTTCTAACTAATCTATCTATCGTTCTAACTAACTTATCTTTCTTTCTTACTAATCTATATATCTTTCTAACTAACTTATCTATCTTTCTTTCTTACTAATCTATCTATCTTTCTAACTAACTTATCTATCTATCTTTCTTACTAATCTATCTATCTTTCTAACTAACTTATATATCTTTCTTTCTTTTTAACTAATCTATCTTTCTTACTAATCTATCTATCTTTCTAACTAACTTATATATTTCTTTCTTTTTAACTAATCTATCTATCTTTCTAACTAACTTATCTATCTTTCTTTCTTTCTTTCTTTCTTTCTTTCTTTCTAACTAATCTATCTATCTTTCTAACTAACTTATCTTTCTTTCTTACTAATTTATCTATCTTTCTAACTAACGTATCTATCTTTCTTTCTTTCTTACTAATCTATCTATCTTTCTAACTAACTTATCTTTCTTTCTTTCTTACTAATCTATCTATCTTTCTTTCTTACTAATCTATCTATCTTTCTAACTAACTTATCTATCTTTCTTTCTAACTAATCTATCTATCTTTCCAACTAACTTATATATCTTTCTTTCTTTCTAACTAATCTATCTATCTTTCTAACTAACTTATCTATCTTTCTTTCTTTCTTTTTAACTAATCTATCTATCTTTCTAACTAACTAACTTATCTTTCTTTCTTACTAATCTATCTATCTTCCTAACTAACTTATCTATCTTTCTTTCTTTTTAACTAATCTATCATTCCAATTAACTAACTAACTAACTAACTTATCTTTCTTTCTTACTAATCTATCTATCTTTCTAACTAACAAACTTATCTATCTTTCTTTCTTTCTAACTAATCTATCTATCTTTCTAACTAATCTATCTATCTTTCTAACTAATCTATCTATATTTCCAACTAACTTATATATCTTTCTTTCTTTTTAACTAATCTATCTATCTTTCTAACTAACTTATCTATCTTTCTTTCTTTCTAACTAATCTATCTATCTTTCTAACTAACTTATCTATCTTTCTTTCTTACTAATCTATCTTTCTAACTTATCTATCTTTCTTTCTTTCTTTTTAACTTATCTATCTATCTTTCTAACTAACTTATCTATCTTTCTTTCTTACTAATCTATCTTTCTAACTTATCTATCTTTCTTTCTTTCTTTTTAACTTATCTATCTATCTTTCTAACTAACTAACTAACTAACTTATCTTTCTTTCTTACTAATCTATCTATCTTTCTAACTAACTTAACAATTCTTCTTTCTTTTTTACTAATCTATCTTTCTAACTAACTTATCTATCTTTCTTTTTTTAACTAATCTATATATCTTTCTAACTAACGTATCTTTCTTTCTGTCTTTCTTACTGATCTATCTATCTTTCTAACTAACTTATCTTTCTTTCTTACTAATTTATCTATCTTTCTAAATAACGTATCTATCTTTCTTTCTTTCTTACTAATCTATCTATCTTTCTAACTAACTTATCTTTCTTTCTTTCTTTCTTACTAATCTATCTATCTTTCTTTCTTACTAATCTATCTATCTTTCTAACTAACTTATCTATCTTTCTTTCTAACTAATCTATCTATCTTTCCAACTAACTTATATATCTTTCTTTCTTTCTAACTAATCTATCTATCTTTCTAACTAACTTATCTATCTTTCTTTCTTACTAATCTATCTATCTTTCTAACTAACTTATCTATCTATCTTTCTTACTAATATATCTATCTTTCTGACTAACTTATATATCTTTCTTTCTTTTTAACTAATCTATCTATCTTTCTAACTAACTTATCTTTCTTTCTTTCTAACTAATCTATCTATCTTTCTAACTAACTTATCTTTCTTTCTTACTAATCTATCTATCTTTCTAACTAACTTATCTATCTTTCTATCTATCTATCTATCTATCTTTCTAACTAACTTATCTATCTTTCTTTCTTACTAATCTATCTATCTTTCTTTCTTACTAATCTATCTATCTTTCTAACTAATTTATCTATCTTTCCAACTAACTTATATATCTTTCTTTCTTTCTAACTAATCTATCTTTCTAACTAATTTATCTATCTTTCTTTCTTTCTTTTTAACTAATCTATCTATCTTTCTAACTAACTAACTTACTTATCTTTCTTTCTTTCTTACTAATCTATCTATCTTCCTAACTAACTTATCTATCTTTCTTTCTTTTTAACTAATCTATCATTCTAACTAACTAACTAACTAACTTATCTTTCTTTCTTACTAATCTATCTATCTATCTTTCTAACTAACAAACTTATCTATCTTTCTTTCTTTCTAACTAATCTATCTATCTTTCCAACTAACTTATATATATTTCTTTCTTTTTAACTAATCTATCTATCTTTCTAACTAACTTATCTATCTTTCTTTCTTTCTTTCTTTTTAACTAATCTATCTATCTTTCTAACTAACTTATCTTTCTTTCTTACTAATCTATCTATCTTTCTAACTAACTTCTCTATCTTTCTTTTTTACTAATCTATCTATCTTTCTAACTAACTTATCTATCTTTCTTTCTTTTTTACTAATCTATCTATCTTTCTAACTAACTTAACTATCTTTCTTTCTTTTTAACTTATCTATCCTTCTAACTAACTTATCTACAGATGGTGGACAACCAGAATGAGACTTTTACCGCCGCCGTTCCCGCGGCGGCAAAATTGGGATGTGTATTTGCTGCCTTTTACCGCTGAGTGGCGCTGTAATCACAGACTTTGA